>NW_026898468.1:0-53698 GCF_033153095.1 Gastrolobium bilobum
CTGAAGGGGCCGTGCCTCCTGACCAAAAAGATGCTAGAAAGATAATTCGCAGAAGCACCCACTTCTGCATAGTACAAGGGCGGTTGTACAAGCGAGGACTTTCAACCCCACTCCTGAAATGTTTGAATCCCACTGATGTTCCATACGTGTTAGAAGAAATCCATGAAGGAATCAACGACCATCACATGGGCGGTCACTCACTAGTAAAAAAGGCGTTGAGAGCTGGATTTTATTGGCCAACCATGGAACGTGACGCCCATGAACACGTCAAAAAGTGCGAAAAATGTCAGAAGTTCGCCGACATACATAGAGCACCGCTAGAAGAGTTAACATCAATCACCTCACCATAGCCCTTCTACAAATGGGGCATCGACATTCTGGGTCCTTTCCCTATGGCAGCTGGGCGGGTTCAATGGCTGATTGTCGCTATCGACTATTTTACCAAGTGGGTAGAAGCAGAACCCTTGGCGACTATAACATCTCAAAAAGCAAGAAGGTTCTTCTGGAGAAGCATCGTTTACCGTTTTGGCATTCCCGGCGAAGTCATCACGGATAACGGCACTCAATTCACCGATGCTAAATTCCGCGAATTAATGAGCAGCCTGCACATACGACACCACTTTGCCGCCGTAGAACACCCACAATCCAACGGTTTGGTAGAATCAGCCAACAAAATGCTGGGGAAAGGAATTAAAAAGAAGCTTGAAGCACACAAAGGGGCATGGATTGACAACCTTGACAACGTCCTATGGGGGTACAGGACGACCGCCCAGTCATCCACAAAAGAAACTCCGTTCAGGAGGACTTACGACACTGAAGCCATGATCCCAGTAGAAATCGGTGAACCCTCCTGGCGGCGAGAGCACGTAACCGAGATCGACAACACCCAAAATTTGAAAGAAGCACTAGACCTGCTAGACGAACTCAGAAGGTCTGCCGCTGAGTCTGATCTCCATTCAAAAGAAAAATCAGCTACTTACTACAATAAGAAGGTCATCCCCCGGAGTTTTCAAGAAAAAGATTTGGTGCTTCGAAGAGCAGATGTTGGAAACAAAAACGCTCGCGAAGGAAAGCTCACCCCAACATGGGAAGGACCTTACAGGGTAATCAACAAGCTAGGTCATGGAGCCTACACCCTGGAAAAGATAGAAGGAAAGGCGCTACCGAGGGCTTGGAACGCCGATAAGCTCAAAAAGTATTATAGTTAAGTTATCATGTAACAACTCCTGCACTTTTTTCCTTTCCTAGGCTTTTATCCCATAGGGTTTTGCTGGGAAATGTTTTTAACGAGGCAGAGTTTTGCGCTTTCAATAAAAAGATCGCTAGTTCAATTTAACACTGTCAAAAAATATGACCAACTACGGGACGGTTCTCACCCCCGCCACAGTTGGACTGGGATGGTTCTCACCCCCAGCCAACGCCTAACTACGGGACGGTTCTCACCCCCGCCACAGTAGGAATGGATGGTTCTCACCCCCAGCCAACGCCTAACTACGGGACGGTTCTCACCCCCACCACAGTTGAACTGGGATGGTTCTCACCCCCAGCCAACGCCTAACTACGGGACGGTTCTCACCCCGCCACAGTTGGACTGGGATGGTTCTCACCCCCAGCCAACGCCTAACTACGGGACGGTTCTCACCCCCGCCATAGTTGGACTGGGATGGTTCTCACCCCCAGCCAACGCCCAACTTCGGGACGGTTCTCACCCCCAGCCAACGCCTAACTACGGGACGGTTCTCACCCCCGCCATAGTTGGTCTGGGACGGTTCTCACCCCCAGCCAACGCCCAACTACGGGACGGTTCTCACCCCCGCCATAGTAGATCTGGGATGGTTCTCACCCCCAGCCAGCGCCCAACTACGGGACGGTTGTCACCCCCGCCATAGTTGGACTGAGATGGTTCTCATCCACGGTCAACGGCCACCAGACTAAATAAACATCCATATGCAAGTTTAGAATATAAAGCAAGAATCGAAAGAAAATTCATTAGATGCGTGATCGACACAAAAGAAGGAAAGGGTTACAAAGCCGTGGTTGACATGCCAACCACAGGCTTAAAGTGAAGAAAAGCTAAGAACTCAAGTTTGTATTAACAGCAACCGTCTCGGCATCTAATGCGTGATCATTCCCGCTATCCATAGTGGCGTGAGCATCCTCCGCTTGTTCTAACACAACCGCGTTGATGACTCCACCTCCACTAGCCACCCCAGAGTAAACAAAGGTCCCAGTAACAGTTTCCGTTTGCGCGCCACGCCCAGCATCATCGATATCGTGATCGTCATCACTGTTAGCATCTGTGGGTGGAAGAACCCCCCTGGCACCTTCGTCATCATCAGTTTCAGGCGCCGCTTCAACCACTCTAATGGCGCCACCGTCAAGGCGTTGTATAATCTTGTCATCCTCCACCTCATAGTCGGGAGTGAGCCCAGTCAAGTCAGCCCCAGGATATCTGACAGCGACCTGCCGCAGGGCGTTGTTAAAAGAATGATACATCAGGTTAGCCAGAGCCTCCTCCAACTTCTCCACCTCCCCCTTGACTTTGTTGAAATCCTCGTCTTTGGCATGAAGACTCCCTTGCACAGCAAACAAATCGGCAGATAGTTGATCCTTCTCAGTCTGAAGGGCTTCCTTCTCCCTCTTGATATTGTCCAATGCCTTACGTAGATCGTCTCTCTCATCAGAAAACCGCTTGGCGTCTCCTTTCGCCTTCTTCAGCCGCTCTGACAACGATTGGATAGAAGTTTTCTTGTCAGCGACATCCTTACCAAGACACCCCACCTCAGCAGTAAGGCCCTCCACCTGTCGCCCAAATTCGTCAAGACGACCTTCTTGCAAGGAGCATTGTTCATCGACCGCAAGAGCGATCTCCTGCATCCCTAAGGTGCGACCAATCACAACTTGGGCGCAATCCATAAACTGCTTACGGTCAAGACGGGGGGGGCACCATCTCAGAACGTTCAATGTTCGAAAATCCGGTACCAAGGTCCCTTTCTGACAAAGTAAGGGCCCTGCCAACAGGAAATACAGCAGTAAAAGCAGGAGCCCCCTGGCGCCCGGGCTCATTCGAGGTTGATCATCAAATTACCCATCCTCTGAAGGTTCGCGACGTGTGGACTTCGAAGCTCGAGTCGGTGTCAAACTTGCATCCGCACCACGCTTCGCACCAGAACCACCTGGGGAAAACGACCCAGATCCCAGCGTTGACTCGGTCGCCGAAGAATTACCAGCCACTCCCGTGGGATCTCTAATGATAGGACGATTGATCCTTTTCTGCAGTTCACCTGCAGGAATGTCAGTAGCTGAACGAACCTTCTTTTTCTTAACCTTGTTTTCCTGAGCCTTTCCCTTCCCTTTATCCTTTGGAACAGGGACAGGCGGAGCTTGAGGAACCACGCCCTGTCTGGCTTTCACCTTAGTAGCCGCCTCGCGTGCAAGTTTCAACATATCCGTCGCCATACTCCCAACTGTAAACAGTAAGTAAAATTTAGAAGACATCAAGTAGTAAAGACAACATCAATAGAAATAAGAAAGGTCATCACAAACGCAAGAAAATCAGAACGCCATCACACCTCCATGGCACAACACCTGCTTCGACGGCCACCGGTTAAGGCTTTCCTTTACTTCAACAAACCAACTAACCACCATCACTTCCTCAGGAGTCAAATTTCCAAACGCAGTAGAATACTGACCGGCGGGCGTCTTATAATGGTTTCTAGCCCAATACAAGGGAAACAGGCACTCCCTACTCTCCCGATCTACAAAAAAGGAAGTTCCCCCTCGCCCAACATTGGTTCAATCCAGAAAAAAGTTCGTGTCCAGTTTTTATACGAGTTGGCGTACTGGGCAAATATCGATCCTACTGTGTTGCCCGCCTTTAGTGAAACCCAACCAAGTTTTTTCTTTGAAGGGGATACCTGGAAGCAGTAAAAGAATAATCGTACGGAGTACGTCATGTCAAAGTATTGGCATATGCTCTCAAAGACCCGAACAAACGCCCAAGCATTCGGGTGTAGTTGAGATGGCGCAACTTGCAAATGGGAGAGTACTCCCATCTCAAATTCAGTCAGCGGAAACCTCACTTTCTGATCCGTAAAATGAGTCTTATATACCATGAACCGCCACCGGGATCTCGCCGTAGTTTGAGATTTGTCACAAGCCCGACGATCGCTACTGACCGCGAAGGGTTGCCACTTCCCCTCATCTGCACCATTTGCAGTGATGACAAAGCTAGATTCAGATTGGTAGTGGCGACGCAAAGTATCATGGTCAGCATAACTCGATGACGCGTTAGCTACCGCCGGGTCAACCCAACTCCCTGCCTTAAGACAGTCTACCGACCGATTAGTCGCCATAAGTCAGGAAAGTACCTTCAAATCCTACCTGGGAGCGACAAACACACAATCAATCCTCAATACCTCTCCAACGTCAAGAAGACCACTGCAAAGAAAAGAGAGTTCCCATCTCACCCTATCCCTCACTCCAATGAACGCCAACACCCTCCTTACCAACTACTAAAAGAAAAAATAGCTCAAACACTAACAACTTACCATCAGATTCGGATGTTTCCGAAGAGCTTGAAGAATAAAAATACGAATAGCTTAAAGAAGAAGGCCACCAAGCAGGTGGTATCTTATAAAGCCTCAAGTCTTCATGTATGGCATCCCACACATCATACCTCACAAGTCGCCCGTCTTCTGGGTGAAATCTACCCAGTCGGTTGTCTGTAGATTCGTCATATTTACGGCGATGAAAGGACTGAGATATGTTTGGAATCTGGCCCCGTGAAGTGCTCAAAGCAACAGGGGAATCAATAGTCGGACGGGAAGGCTTATAGTAATACTCTATGGGGCGATTTTGCGGGAGGCGGTTAATAGAAGACAAAGGTCGAACAAGTCGCCCTATATCGAGTGTGGAACGTCGCGAAACGCGGCGGTATGAACCTCCCCTTTGTCCGTGGGTACGAACAGAAGACCTTGAACCACGACGATGGGATGGGCGAGTCTTCACCCCACGACTGAAACTCCCGGACCGTCGCCTCTCAGATCTGGCAGAATGACGTCTACCAGACCCAGAAACGGACTCAGCACATGGCACCTGACCATCACCACGCAGTCGAGATCCAGATGCTTCACCCAGGTAGGGAAGCACAGGTCCTGTAGCCCGTTCAGGCAAGAGACTCTGAATCTCTTCTTCAGAAAAACCCATAAGTTCAGGAATTCTACCATGGGGTAACGACTCTACCCCAGGAACTAAAGAACGATAACAGGGAAAGTTGTTGCTTCCCCCTTGCTTAGCAAGATACTCCTGCATAGCGGGCCCCACCGTACAGCCTTCGAGTGAGTCGAAGGCTTCATCAAACTCTTCCTCTTTAACCTCAACTTCCAACCCCAGTAAACCCAACCCAGGAACGTCCATGATTGCACTACGCCCAGGAAAAGAAGAGGAGAAAGTGTACAGAAAGAAGCACAAAGGAGAAAAAGAGTTAGACATTGTACCTGAGGTAAATGCAGACACTGAAGAAAAGAGGACTGGCTCGGACGTTATGGCAAGGAGATAAGAGCACAATGTGCTTGTGGAAAATAAACCCCCTTCTTTTTAAAGAGAAAGCAAACACTCAGCCCTTTGATATTCCAACCGTTCGATGTCATAACCGTCAGTTAAGGGACAGTCAAGATGAGGGGCCTAAGGGTAACTTCAAGGAGATAAGACACCCCTCACGTCCCATTAATGCAACGTGCCTAGTTACAGCATAGATGCGTGCAATGATCAACAATTCATCATTATAACTCCTCGAAATTCGAAAAGACACCTCCCGTGTCAGGAAGGTGAAATACCCTAAGTATCCCTGGAAGAGCAAAGGCAAAACAGTTGATGTTCCCACACCAGACAAAGATGCCCAAGATCCATCGAATGGACGACACAACTTGAAGACGCCAAATAATTGTGACTCAATTCCAATACAAGTCTACCCGTACTATTTTCAAAGAGGCGCCGAGACGATGCGAATGGGCGTCGCCAACCTGAACGCCTAACAGTCGCGACTTGGCGACCACACAAGTCTACAATTCTTAGGCAACGATTAATCGTTGTGATCACCAGAAAGGTAGCGCCCAAAGACTACAACTTGGCACCAAACTACGCTTGCTACCAAGCCGGGGGGCTCCTGTTCCGGATGGCCCAAGTACTAAAGTGGCCCAACTATCCAGGCCCAATACCGGGCGTGACCCCGCGTCAGCCCTAAGGGCTGACATGGACCTTCTCAACCCCCAATGTAGCAGCAGGTCCAAGGCATACACCAAAATGCCCCACCTTGGAACACTAACCATCGAAGGCGACTACTACAGACACCGCAAAGGGAAACTCCCCCTTTGCCCGGTGCTGACATCGCCAGAATACAGCGGGCGCAGCACTGCCACAATGACAGCGCCAGCATGCCTAACACTGCATCATGGGAGTAAATCCCAAGGAGAGTTGACCTCCCCCTCACCAACCCACACCGTTTCCCCTATAAATAGCCCCCATGGGCACACCTTACAGGTATCTTATGTATCGTTATATTGCCCATTTACTTGAGTCATATCATCCTTTTGCTTATTATCTATTCACTGCTTACACTTGGCTTTATACTTCTTAGCCTGGTTTGTATCAGTGCTAAGGGTATTATCCATACATTGACTCATCCCCATCGGGAACATAGTGGGCTTATAGATCTCATCGGTACAATAGTCTAGCAAGATTTTTCAAGTATAAGTTAACAACAAGATTACTCTAATTTAATTCTTGCTGCAAAACTTCAATATATAAAGAACTGAGAACTACATCATTCATGAAAATACATTCATGCACTACCGCGGTCACTGCTTTTCTTTTGACTTGAAATAAATCCCATAAAATGAGTGTGATGTGAATCTCAAAGTGAACAAAGAGACAACTCCCTATTCTAAGACAAGAAAATTCGCCCAAATACCAATGGCATTCGGGACTTTGAAGTACCTACAATTGAGAAACGATAAGCCCATATATATATATATATATATATATATATATATATGTGTGTGTGCTTATCGTTTCTCAAGTTACTTGAGATAACTTTATCTTCGTCTACTAAATCATAACCGTACATAGATGGATCAATGGTGATAAAAGAGAGAGAGAGAAAGAAAAGGGAATCATAACCATTCAAAGGAGAATCAATTAATATAAGAAAATAAATAAACAAAATGACGTAATTTTTGGGTGGGCGAAGATAAATATATCTTAAGCTGCTTGAGAAATATTTCTCTCTCTATTTATCTCTTTCTCTCTTTCTCTCTTTCTATATATATATATATATATATATATATGTGTGTGTGTGTGTGTTCTTGGTAACATAACTAACATTGGTGACACCTCTGTATCATCAACATGAACTGTATGGTCTTGCCACCCCAAAACTAATTACTTTAAATGAGATGCTTAGGCTTATGTGGAGGAATATCCGAATATTTGAGATTTAATATTCAGATATTTGTTCAAGTATCCGGATACTAGCTTGCCTGTATGCAGATACTTGTTTCTAGGTATCCGGATACTTGAGTCCAAGTATCCGGATATCCTTCGAAAGGTATTCGGGAACCTGGCAACAGAACACCAAAATCGCAGAAAAAAATTCCAGAGATTTGATCTTTCTTGTCAAATACCAGTTCTTGCTTATTCATGTGGGTTCCTAGTCTCCACCAAAAATAATTTTTCTTTACTATTTGATTCTTAGGACAGTGGATCCACTTGCAAGGGGTTCTCTGCCCCAATTTTTATCATGTTATCATATATAACCATGTTACTCATCCTTTAGGGTAATTTCTACTTAGTGCATGTCAATAATTTAGCAATCATATTATCCCATTTGCATGCATTCTTACAATAAACACATAATCATAATCTAAAATAGGCTTATTGCTCTTTCATCATATGCATGCTTTAAATATTACACAAGGTCCATAATTTAAAATTTACAATTTACAATTCTCCAAATGGTAAGCATAAATACAAATAAATCCTCAAAATACAACATAATAAATCATCAACTAGACTTAGGCAAAATGTGGCATGAACAAATATAACAAGATGCATAATTCTAAAGCAATATACAATGTCCATACCTTAAGTCTAGCCTATGCCAAAAGAGGCCTCAAAATGCAAAATGTCCTCTAACTCGAAGTGCTTATCATGTGGGCCTCTTGCCGATGGCTCCTGCCCCGCTACAACTACCTGAAATGATGCCCCAAACACGGGATAAGATATACAAATATATCTCAATAATTCATAGGTTCTGGAGATCACTCCGCCCAATGGCTCACTCAGATGTAATATTGTAACGCCCCGTGTATACTCGGAATATTAACATTACATCGTATTAAGCGGTGCTTAATTAAAAATACGGAATATTCTTTTTCTTTTCAATTATGACGTCATTATCAATTACCAACTTGATTACTTAATCAATTTCATAAAATAACGCCTGTATATAAATTGCAATAAGACATCTACTGAAATACCTCAATATATAAATAAAGTGTGTATCTACATCACGGTATTACATCTCGTAATCCGGACAATATCCTGATACATTATTACAACACCAAAAGACTCGAGACATAATCAAGACATAACAATACTATGTGTCATGGACAATCCCCATGCTCACCAAATAAACATAATAAACAACCAGTCTCAACATAAAACTCCATAAACATAACTGAAGCTATAAGCATATAAACAGCATGCATAACCAGCATCCAATCATGGCAATATAACAGCAATCTAACTCAGCTCTGGCCTCCTGCCGCCTGAGGTCTCAACATTACCTGACCCTGAAATAAGCATTCCCCAAACGTGGGGTGAGATCTCTAAACAAGAAATCTCAGTAAGACAAGGGGTCCTCAAGGATCTTCCACCCCAAGCTCACTTACATGTGCAATATAAGTTCTAAAAGCATTTATATCATTATCAGTTCCAAAACTATGTAGTGCAACAGATATCTATGGCATGTGTGTAATCACTATCTACTGGCCAGAGAAATGTAGGAATACGTCTATTCCCTACATGTAGTACAAGGAACACCGCTTGCACCTCACCCACAACCTCACCCTCTTGTATGTTCTACATACTCAGGCTTACCGTATAGGTGGAACACCTCCATGCATATCAACAAGGCACTAACATACAATAGCTCAACAGCATTTCCAAAACATCTAAAGCATGTAACACAGCATGCATATACCATATCCCCATGGGACATGGTGGAACCACAACATGGCTAAACCGAGGACACGAAAGCTTACCTCTAAGCTAGCTATCCAATGCCACAAGCTCAAAGTCCAATCATAGCAGATCACAATCTGATATGGACCAAATATAAATCAATAAACATGTACCATATGCATACAAATTAAAGACAACGCCTTATCACTACGTTTTATGCCTTAAAGCTTCTAACAAAGCCACAAGCCCTTAATCACATGATTCTGGCTTAGTTCACTAATTACAGAAGTTCAACTTCCTCAATCTAGGGTCCACAAACCCCAATAGCCCACTGTACACACAACACAGCTACTGTTCTGCGAAATCCCAGAACATCCGGATATTCCTCGGGACCATATCCGGATATGCAATATCCGGATATCTCATTGTCCATATCCGGATATGCAATATCCGGATATACAGATTCACATATCCGGATATCCAATATCCAGATATCCCAAAACCCCATATCCGGATATCACATATCCGGATATCATATCCGAATATCCAATATCCGGATATTCCACGGGCAGATATCCGGATATTTCACGACAGAATGCAGTTTCTGCATTTTCGTGAAGATATCCCTTAAAGGTTCCCTTTTTACCGATTTTAAACACATAATCATGCATTTCTAGGCGTGTTCAACATTACCCAACAACAAGTTATCATCTTTTAGTCATTAGATGCATCAAGGTACCATTTTTAAGCATTTAAACTCAAGTTAAAGGTTGGTACACATACCCCAGCTCAAAACAGAAGGAAAGGTTGCCCTTTGGAGCTCACAAACAGTCTCAAGCTACTGTCACAAGAGGATGCACGAAAATGTACAAGAAATAGGTCTTTCACTCAACAAGAAGGCACCTTGGAGCATCAAAATACCAACAAAAGGTCACACCCCTCAAGAACAGAAAACACAGCTGTTCAAACTCCCTCACACAGGTTCTCGAACTTAGATACAACACCACAATGCAGCCCCAAGGCCAACCCTTACCCTCACCAAGTGTTTAAATGGAAGAACAAGCATCAAATGTGAATGCTTGCTCAAGAAATGGAGGAGAAAGGGATGAAACAGTGACACAATCAGACCATCCACCAAATCCCACGAAGAAGAGGTAGTTTTCTAGGGCATTGTGCCCTTAGTAATAGTATATATAGCCAAAACTCACTTAAGCACACAGTATTAACTTTAATTGCTACGCTTAGCATTTTAATCCCAAACTTTAGATTCTGAAACTACACATTTTCCAAGAATTATAATATTTTTATTATATTTTTCTGAGCACCTTTCCGGTAAGCGCTTTTCAAAGCCAGTACCGGTTTCTAGCACCAGTTCTCATTATTTGAACTAGAAACTCGTTTTACAAGTCCTACATATTATTCTAGTAATTATCATGCACTTACTTTAATTTTCCGGGATACTTTTTCGATACACATTTATACCGACTAGCGGAACCGGTATCTGTACTTTTCTTCCGAAAAGTGACTTTCAGCATTCTTAATCACTTACCATAATTATTAAAGCCTCTTAATAATTATTAGGGTCAATTATGGAATCATTTCCTAATTTTGCATAATTAATTAATTAAATACCTTAATTAACGGTGCGGGTTCTTACATTCACCCCACCTTTTTAGGATTTTGACCTCAAAATCAGAAATATACCTGGTCGAAACTCGGGGTACTGCCGGAGAAGCTCGTCCTCACGCTCCCAAGTACACTCCTAAGGAGTTCTTCCGGTCCACTGCACCTTGACCATTGGAATGATCTTGCTCCTCAGCTGCTTCTCGCCACAATCGAGAATTCTGAGTGGTCCAACGGGAGTCTTCAGGTTCTCCCGAACCTCCACATCATCCGGTTGCACCACGTGCGAAGGATCTGCTATGTACTTCCGAAGCTGAGACACATGAAACACGTTATGGATGTTAGCCAAGTTCGGAGGCAAGGCAAGCCGATAGGCAACAGGTCCTACTCTACCAAGGATCTGGTATGGCCCAATATATCGCGGGCTCAGCTTCCTCACTCCGAGTGCCCGACCAACACCGGTGACAGGTGAAAGTCTCACAAACACGTGCTCACCCTCACTGAACTCCAGCGAACAATGCTTGACATCGTAGTAGCTCTTCTGGCGATTCTGCGCTTGCTTCAACTTTTCACGGATCATCTGGATCTGCAAGGTGGTATCTTGGACAAAGTCCAAGCCAAAAAGCTCCTTGTCCCCAACCTCAGACCAACAAGTAGGAGTCTGACACCTCCTTTCATATAGTGCTTCGTAGGGCGCTATGCCCAGGCTAGCATGGAAATTGTTGTTATACGAAAACTCCACCAATGGAAGGTACATATCCCATGCCGAGCCCTGCTCCAACGTGCAATCCCGCAACATGTCCTCCAAGGTCTGGATAGTCCGCTCAGTCTGTCCATCAGTCTGAGGGTGATAGGTTGTACTCAGTCTCAACTGCGTACCAAAAGCTCCCAGTAGCGCCTCCCAGAACCGAGATGTGAACTTCGGGTCCCTATCACTAATGATACTCTCGGGCACCCCATGAAGCCTCACGATCTCGCGAACATAAAGCTTGGCCAACTGCTCTGTAGTGAAGCTCACCTTCACTGGAAGAAAATGGGCAGACTTTGTCAATCTGTCCACAATGACCCATATCGAGTCACAACCAACCTGAGTCTTCGGCAAACCCACAACGAAGTCTGTGGAAATGCTCTCCCATTTCCACTCTGGAATCTCAAGAGGTTGAAGCTTACCAGACGGCTTCTGGTGTTCAATCTTCACCTTCTGGCAGATCAAACACTTGGACACATACACAGCTATGTCCTTCTTCATTCTTGGCCACCAGAAATTTCTCTTCAGGTCTTGGTACATCTTTGTAGCACCAGGATGAACAGTAAACTGCCCCTTATGGCCTTCCGCCATAACCTCTTCAGTCAAGGGACCTCGAGGAATCACAATACGCTTCTAAAACAACAGAAGTCCATCCTCATTCCAAGACACACCGTCTTGGTTCTTCACGTAGTCGAGACACTCTCTCTGCACTTGCCCCTCTTGGATCTTCTCCATAAGCTCATTCCTGACTCTCTCAGTCTCCATCTCGAGAAGTGAACCCCCAAACAAGGTGGTCACCTTCAGATCTCGAAACTTCTCTATGAGGTCGAAGTCACCCATCGTCAAACTGGATAGACTCACGGATTTCCGACTCAAAGCATCAGCTACCACATTGGCCTTGCCAGGATGGTACTTCAACTCAAAGTCGTAGTCCTTTATGAACTCCATCCATCTCCTCTGCCTCATGTTCAACTCCTTCTGGTCGAACAGGTACTTCAAACTCTTCTGGTCACTGAACACCACAAACCTCAAACCAAAAAGATAATGCCTCCAAATCTTGAAAGCAAACACAATAGCAGCCAACTCCAAGTCATGAGTAGGGTAGTTCTCCTCATGAGGTTTCAACTGCCTCGAAGCATAGGCAATCACTTTGCCCAACTGCATCAATACATAACCTAGCCCCTTCCCGGAGGCGTCGGTGTAAAGCTCAATCTCAAGCGCAGGATCAGGAAGGACCAACACAGGAGCAGTAGTCAGTCTCTCCTTCAACTCCTGAAAACAGACCTCACACTCGTGAGTCCAAACAAATGGAGTCTCCTTCCGAGTAAGGCGAGTCAATGGCAAAACCATGGTGGAGAATCCCTTGATGAACCTCCGATAGTAATGCCAAACCCAGAAAACTCCTCACTTCCGTAACTGTCTTGGGTCTCTCCCGATCCAGCACGGCCTCAATCTTGTTCGGATCCACTGCAACTCCCTCAACAGAAATAACATGCCCAAGAAACTTCACAGACTTGAGCCAGAACTCACATTTGGAAGGCTTCGCATACAACTTCTTCTCCTTTAGCACTTGCAGAACAGTTCTCAAATGCCCCACATGCTCCTCCTCAGTCTTGGAGTAAATCAAAATGTCGTCAATAAAGACGATCAAAAACTGATCCAGGTATGGCTGGAAAATCCGGTTCATGTAATCCATGAACATAGCAGGTGCATTGGTGAGACCGAATGGAATCACCAAGTACTCAAAATGACCATATCTCGAGCGAAATGCGGTCTTCGGGACATCCTCCGGCTTCACCCGAATCTGATGGTATCCAGACCGGAGATCAATCTTGGAATACACACAAGCACCCCTGAGCTGATCCAACAGATCATCAATCCGAGGAAAGGGATACTTGTTCTTGATTGTCACCTTGTTCAGCTGCCTGTAGTCAGTGCACAATCGCATTGTCCCGTCCTTCTTCTTCATAAAGATAACCGGTGCTCCCCAAGGAGACACACTCGGTCTAATAAAATCTTTTGCTGAAAGATCCTCAATATGCTTCTTCAGCTCTGCCAACTCTGGTGGCGACATCCAGTATGGAGCTAAAGAAATCGGCCCCACACCAGGCAACAGGTCTATGGAGAACTCTATCTCCCTCTGTGGCGGAAACTCAAGAATCTCCTCAGGAAACACCTCGAGGAACTCCCTCACTCAAGAATCTCCAATATCCAGATATCCCAAAACCCCATATCCGGATATCACATATCCAGATATTCCACGGGCAGATATCCGAATATTTCACGACAGAATGCAGTTTCTGCATTTTCATGAAGATATCCCTTAAAGGTTCCATTTTTACCGATTTTAAACACCTAATCATGCATTTCTAGACGTGTTCAACATTACCCAACAACAAGTTATCATCTTTTAGTCATTAGATGCATCAAGGTACCTTATTTAAGCATTTAAACTCAAGTTAAAGGTTGGTACACATACCCCAGCTCAAAACAGAAGGAAAGATTGCCCTTTGGAGCTCACAAACAGTCTCAAGCTACTGTCACAAGAGGATGCACGAAAATGTACAAGAAATAGGCCTTTCACACAACAAGAAGGCATCTTGGAGCATCAAAATGCCAACAAAAGGTCACACTCCTCAAGAACAGAAAACACAGTTGTTCAAACTCCCTCACACAGGTTCTCTAACTCAGAAACAGCACCACAATGCAGCCCCAAGGCCAACCCTCACCCTCACCAAGTGTTTAAATGGAAGAACAAGCATCAAAGGTGAATGCTTGCTCAAGAAATGGAGGAGAAAGGGATGAAACAGTGACACAATCAGACCAGCCACCAAATCCAACGAAGAAGAGGCAGTTTTCTAGGGCATTGTGCCCTTAGTAATAGTATATATAGCCAAAACTCACTTAAGCACACAGTATTAACTTTAATTGCTACGCTTAGCATTTTAATCCCAAACTTTGGATTCTGAAACTACACATTTTTCCATGAATTATAATATTTTTATTATATTTTTCTGAACACCTTTTCGGTATGCGCTTTTCAAAGCCAGTACCGGTTTCTAGCACCAGTTCTCATTATTTGGACTTGAAACTCGTTTTAAAAGTCCTACATATTATTCTAGTAATTATCATGCAGTTACTTTAATTTTTCGGGATACTTTTTTGGTACGCATTTATACCGACTAGCGGAACCGGTATCTGCACTTTTCTTCTGAAAAGTGACTTTCAGCATTCTTAATCACTTACCATAATTATTAAAGCCTCTTAATAATTATTAGGGTCAATTATGGAATCATTTCCTAATTTTGCATAATTAATTAATTAAATACCTTAATTAACGATGCAGGTTCTTACAAATATCAACAACGAATCATAACAACCGAAGAATGATAAAGCAAGGGATTTAGTGAAGTAGGGATTCATAGGGAGTAAATATACGATGAAGCTGGAATGGTCAAGCCAAAATCAAGCAACATCCGGCCTATTGGCCTCGGCATATAACCTACGGGCTCTCATTAAGGATATATTCCCAGAACATCAACCGAGGCACCCATCACCAATACACCCGAGATCCTAGAGTGCTCCTCAATGGATGACAACTCTATGACCCCAGGTCAACTGGAACTCCCTCACAGAGACTTATGTAGTGAAAGTTCGTAACGCCCGAAGGCAACTATCTACTGGCCAGAGATACGGTACCTCCTATGTTCCCAATATATAAACTTATGCATGAGCATATGATAACTACATTATTAACATACAACCTTCAACCACTACCTCAATGGGCATGGTGGAGCTCACACAGGGATTAACCCCAGTACCAAGGGATTACCTTATTGAAGCTCCCAAGCTAGGTAGCTCTAATGCAAGTTACACCTGAACTTGGTCCAATCAGAAATGCCTACAGAAGGTCATTCCCATTCCATTAGCAACACATAAAACCATACACTTGGTTATTCAAGCATTCATGCAATTTGCCATAAATACTTACCACAATCCTTTTGGTCAAGGACCAAAGCCAATCCACCAAGCTCATTGTTCAAAGATTACGTCCATGGGAGGCAACCTACAATGATCACACAAGGAACATCAATTCAATTGTAAATCAAGTTGAATTATAAACAAACACTCCCACATAGGTTCGGCCATTAGGCCCAAAAGCACCTAACCATGTTGTTAATTTTATTACAATGTTCCAATGGTTCCCTAAGCTCACCACAATACCAATTCAAGTCCTTAATTTCATTCAATTACCATTCAACACCAATTTCCCTAACATACCTCATTATGGCCAAAAATAATATCCACACACATCCAATGATTTTGCTTCCAATT
Source organism: Gastrolobium bilobum (assembly GCF_033153095.1). Classification (NCBI taxonomy): domain Eukaryota; kingdom Viridiplantae; phylum Streptophyta; class Magnoliopsida; order Fabales; family Fabaceae; genus Gastrolobium; species Gastrolobium bilobum. The sequence continues at coordinate 15,950 of NW_026898468.1, forward strand.
CACATGCATCACACCAACACACAACCTATTTAAACTTAGCTCCATAGCACACAACATCAATTACATAATTTTTTTAATCATCCTTCCTTATTCTTCCTCACTAGGCGGAAATCTACATGCTTTATTACCAAGGGATTAAGGCATAAGACTCCTCCACACAATACCCAAGCAATGGTTGATCAATCAACACCAAGAACACCAATTTTTCCACACAAATTCGTGGCAATGGGTCTCAAATTTCTCTCAAAATAGAGGGTTTCAAGGCTCGAAAGTGGTATGGTTGGGTTTGGATGGTTGTTTACTTGAAGTTTCATGTGGTGGAACTTTGATTTTGGTGGAGATTTGATGGAGAAAATCCAAGGAGAAAAACTTGAACAATGACCATGCAAGGCCGCGGGTTTGAGAGAGAGAGGGGGTGAGGAAGATGGTGAATAGTGTATTGTGCACATGTGTTATGTTATACTTAAGTAGGGTGAGTCCCTGTGCCACCTCGTGCGTTTCAATTTAATTCAAATCTCTCGCTCAAACCACTAAACTCCAATTAATTCCTAGACTATTTAGAAACTTCAATTTTTAACATCCACCAATGTCCTTTAATTTCCCTTGATCAGATGAATCCAGAGTTTTTCGGTCGTTTGGTGAAATCACAGTTTTAAGCTGTTATGTGCATTGTGGGCACGCTTCCCCAAAAATCCTAATTTCAATCAATTTTCAAAAAAAATCATAATTCCTAGTTCTATGTACCATTTATAACCAATTCCCAAATCTATAGCTCAATTTATTTGGCACGCTTTACGCTGCAACTATACTGTTGTATTTTTACCCGGTAAAAATACTATTCATCATTTTTTTAGAAACTTGTCTAACCACTCAATTTTACGTTCTGAATCCATTTCCAGGGTTAGTTTTCCCATTTGAGACCTTTTACTCATATTTCATTTCCTAGGGTTATGTGTTTGGCAATTTAACGTTTTACCATTTTTACGTGTTTTGACTCAAATTTCAGGATTTTCACTAATCCTCCCCTTTAATCCCTATTTTAACTGTGATTACGTGATTTAGAATTACGAGGTGTTATATTGAAGCTCTCTAATGAAATGCCTTCCTGTCCTTTCTAATTTTCAGTCTTCCAAAATCAGCTCCACACTAATATGTAGTCTCATATGTACATCCATACACTGGTAAAGGGAAGAGTTTGACATGTTTAAACAACTTTCCTTCCTTGAGAACAGATGATAAGGGTGTGGTGGTTTAGTGTGCAAAAATGTAGGAAGATGAGATATTTCATAAAATTCAGCAAGGAGAAAATGGATAACCTGCAAGTGTATAAGTGTTTCTCTTGAGGGAGAGAATCATACATGAGATTGCTGAGAATAAGGGTATTCTAAAGAAGTGATGGGAGAAGATGGAGGAAAAAGGTGAAGTTGTTTCACCTATTCTCTTCCATACGTAAGGTGGAATTGAGAGGGTTAAGGGGTCCCTCCTCACCCTCTGATTTTTTTTTTAATTGAGGTTATTTCAAAGGGTATCAAGGCTTTATTTCCTTTTATGAATATATGCTGAATTTGATTGTTTAATAAGGGTTAAAATAGGTTGATATTTCTATTCAAAAAAATTGTGAAAGCATATTTTTAAAGGGGGCGAACCGGAGCAGTGGTAAAGTTGTTCTTTCATGACTGAAAAGTTATGGGTTCGAATTCAAGAAACAACCTCTTTTCAATTATGCAAAGGTAAGGTTGCGTACAAGGATTACCTCCACTCCACACTCACTAGTCGGTTTAATGAGGAGTGATTTTTTATATTTCAAGGGGTCACATATTAGGAAACAAATGATTTTGGTGTCGCCCAAAATTCCTTAGGCTCTGAAAGAGGATAAAGGCAAGATATTTCTATTAGATGGAATTCAACATTTCTTATACTTTATAGTGCACTTTATTATAAACATGCCTTTATGCATCTTGAGTTGAGTATTTCTAACTATAAGTATTGTCCATCTAGAGAGAGATTGGACAAGATTGAAATAATCACTAAGTTCTTTATGGGTTTTTACGATATCACTGGTTTATTCTATAGCTCCAAGCATACAACTACAAATTTATACTTTCCTTTAGTATTTACTGCTTCTTTGGAGTTAAAAACTTGGTTGGAAAGTGATGATGCTTATATTAAGGATATGGCAACCAAGATGTTCATTAAATTTCAAAAGTACTAGTATGGTTTCAATATGATTTTGGCTAAAGTTGTCATCTTAAATCCTAGGTGTAAGATGAATTTTTGTTGAATGGTACTATGATAAACTATATGGTGATAATAGTATAAATGAGGCAACAAGGGTTAAGAACAAGTTGATGTATCTGTTTAGTAAGTATGCTTATAGTGAGCTAGGTGCTACTCTTTAAGTTGTTCAACAGGAGCTTCATCAACCAGGGCTAGAGATAATGTGAACAAAGCATATAATCAAACTTCATATGTTGTAGTAGCTAGATATTTTTTGAGTGTAAGTTCATTTCTATTTTTGTTCATTCATTTTATCTAACTCCATCCGTCTAATTAGCATCTACTTAGTTATTTATATATTGATAGTGACATATATCTTTAATGCTATTAGGAGTTTAAAAACTTAAATGAAGTGATTGTTCCCGAAAAACACAACTTGTACTCTATTTAGAGGATCCAAGGATTGATGTAAACACTGAAATGAATGTATTGTCATATTAGAGGGATAAGCAATATTGATATTTCGAGATTGCTACAATGGCTAGAGATGTATTTGGAATACCTGTTTCTAGTATTGTTTCAAAAAGTGCTTTTAGTGTTTGGGGAAGCGTGCTTAACCAATATAGAAGTGCACTAAAACCTGACATGGTGCAGGCTTTACTCTGCAAATATAGAGTCTGACTATATGAAGAGCAAATTTGTTTTTAGTGGCAACTTTTATTGGATTGACTTTCTTTTTGAAGATTTTGATAAATTCATTGTTTTCACTAATGTAGAGCATGCAACTTTCATCCTAATAGAAAGGCTATCCCTAGCAAATGAGTTTATAAAATCAAGTAATACATCTTATGGGTCAATTGAGAGATACAAGGTATGTTTGGTGATGATTTGTAACAAAAAAAAATGAAGGGGAGGATTATATTGATACTTATGCTCTTGTTACAAAAATGGCTAGCATTTTCCTCTCACTTCTTGTTACGAATGACTTAGAGTTACAACAACTGAATGTCAATAATGCTTTCTTACACGGTGATCTTGAGGAAGAGGTAAACATGTATCTTTCCCGTGGTTTTGGCTCCAACCATCCTGGCATGGTCTATAAGCAGTTTAGTTGTTATCCTTTAGCTTTATTCAATCATAGCCAAGCTACACTTTCTTCATCTTCTCTCTAAGAAATAATTTCTTTGCTCTCCTCATTTATGTCGATGATATTGAACTTTGTTCATATTTTTGCATCATAGACTTAAGGCCCTTAAAATATATCTTAGGCTTAAAATTTGCCTATAGCAAGGATGGAATTCTGTCAAAAGCTGGACTATCCAATCGGCCTTTTGACTTCCCCATAGTGCAACATCATCGCCTAGCTCTAGCCAACGGACCTACTTTAGATTATCCTAGTCCTCACTATCTTATGCCTGGTGTCTGCATTTTATCAACTATACAAGAACTAGTTTATCTTAAAACAAAACTGCTACTTCATCTATTAGGTATAGTTCATGAAAATTTTACCCAAAGTACTTTAATGTCTTAACTTTCTAATGCAATAAGTCTAGCATTGAAAGGATATGTCACAATTCAAGTTACGGATGAATGAATAAATACAATGTTGTCTAAACTTGATAAAGCAATGATTGACAATAACTTTGAACAAAAATTTGTAATAGAAAGGAGTTAAAAACTGGAATTTTGTTGGCTAAAAGCTCTATGCATCTAGAAAAAAGCCCCAAAATCCAATGTGTCTAGCTCAAGTTATGAAGGAAAGAACACAAACTACCAATGACCATGACAACATAGGAAAATTAATGCATGCAACCAAGCCAAATACTCGAATAATATACCACAATCATATAGGAGACATGTCATCAACCCAAATGAAAGAAAACGAAATTTGTGGAACTTAGGGGATAGGGTTGGCAATGAAAAAAAAAAATTATGAAGAAAATGTGGCACTGCCGTGCTAGCTCCTGTTGTTCAGCTTCTCAGGTTCAAAGTTGTTGCCCATAATGTAGAGCCACGATCCACAACTTAAGAGAATGGACATCGTTTTAACGTTTTGTACATTTTGAGACAATATTATACCTCAAATTAGTAACAAAATCCATAGGTGATATAAAGAAGGGTAAAACACTTCTTCTGTCAGATAAGAAGTTTTTTGCAGCCATAGGCTCATCACAATTTATGTCATATTAATTTTATTTTTATTTTTCAAAAGATATGGTGGATCCCACGTTTGTTTCTCTTTACTGCAAAATCTGATGCTCTGCATTCACAGCACAGGTATAAAGCCCTATAAAGAATGGGAAATATACGAATCATGTTGCGGGAATTCCTACAACAAAAAAATAACTATGTATTATTGCAGGTACTACATAACTATAAGGAGTATAAAAAAAAAACTTTAATATTATAACTATGTACTATGGATAGTACATAGTTATAAGAGGTATGAAAAAAACTATATACTACCCTTAGTACATAGCTTTTTTATTTTTTGCAGAATATCCTGTTGCAGGATTGTTTTTTTTTTTTTTTGGCAGAATGTCCTGTTGCAGGACATCGGGGGACCCATAAAGAGTAAGAGAAAAATATTTGTTCTTTCAAAGGATAGTCATTTTAGTTAAAATATGTTACTGATCTCATTTGTAATATTGTCACCCCCTTTAAGGGCCACCATCTACGATGACTTTCATTTTATCGACATTGACCTAGTGATAGCCATTTTCCTTTTGGTGGCTTCATTCACTTATCAGTATTCAGTACAACACCCCTTTGAAAGGTATGACACCTTAATACAATCTATAGGTAGCCCTTTTTTTGGCCTCAACTCAATAAAAGTACCAATTGTTACAGACCTTGAGGTCACCACTATAAAAGTTAACTCAAAGGGTAGGAGTGCCCAAGACCTTATAAACTAGGGGTGTCAAAATGGATTGACACGACACGAATTTGACACGACACGAATACATCAACACTAACACGACACGAATTTTTATTCGTGTCAAAATCTTCAACACTGTCACGACACGAATTTTTTGTGGGTTGACACGACACGAATAACACGCAAAATAGGGGTCAAAACGGTAATTGACAAAAAAATTAAAAAAAATGGTTCAAAATTAAATAAAAATAAAAATAAAAATAAAAAATAAATAAAATAATTAAAAAAAATATGGGTCGACACGAACATGACACAAATTTTTTACGTGTCATTTTTCCTAACACGAACACGACACGAATTTTTTTACGGGTCAACCCGAACACGAATTTTCGTGTCGTGTCGCGGGTCGACCCACGTGTCATAACCTATATTGACACCCCTATTATTAATCATACATTAGTTGCCTATACAATCAATGCGAGACTTGTAATAAAACCATTATTTTTTATTTAATATTTAAATTAGAAAAAAAAAACCTCCCACTTTTTTCAACCATGATTTTTGTTTCTCATCATAAAACACAATAGTTTTGACTAAAATAATATAATTTTATATCCTTTAAAAGGAAAAACATTAATCTCAAATAATAAAGTATCCCTCAATGTTTTGATAAGTAGTTTCTATGTCTAAGCTGGGTTGGTGTTAGCTCTATGAGAATAGAGCTATATTAACATTTCTGAATTTATTTATTGTTTGTTTTCAAGTAAATTGCATTATTTTAGCTACTGTTTTAATGTCATATTTGTTTTTAGTATATTCTGTCATTCAATCCTGTATTCCTGTCCTAGTTAGTTTCTAATTAAAATGTGAATCGTTGATATTGCTTTTACATGAATGTCCTGTAAATTGTAGGATTGCTAGGTTTGCTCATTGGATAGCTAGGATTTCTAAGACAAAAGCACAAAAATTATGGAAAGGAAGGACTTTGTTAGTAACTATTCTTTGCAAGATTTAATCGAGCCGCTTAATTCTGTTCTCATGGATGAAATCATAATATTAGATTATTGTTATCTGTATTCATAACAATAAATTAGTTTTTTGAAACACGTGTTTTTCTTATTTTGTTATCTAAATTTTTTTTATGTAAAAATGGTATACTGAAAATGATGTACAAACATCACTATTGAACTCAATGTTAATAAAGTTATTGATGGATGTAATTGTTCCAAAAACTATATTAAATAAAAGGGTTAATTTTATCTTCAAAATACACATAAAAATATGTAAAGTCCATATGAAAAAGAAAAAAAAAAATTAATCCCACATACTTTTATATATATTTATTTACTTTAACCAACACTAATCCCTTAAATAAATATGTGTCTGTGTGTGCATTGAGTGTAACGATAAATTGTTTTGGATTAGTTTGTGTGAATGTCACCCATTAATTTGTTTAATGGTTGTTGGCATCTTATAGCTGTTGTTAGTGAATCTAATGGATTTAGATATTTGGATATAAAAAAATAACCATGTGGTCATATTATTTGATTACAATCAAATATTTAAAAATCATATACTTTTCTCTCGTGATTGACACTCCATATGCATATGCCATGTTATTTATTGTTTGACACGTGCAGAGAGAGGATTGAAGTCGTTGAATAAGAATAATATAGAGACTATAGCGCAAAAATGCAACTTAGACCTAACATGTTGACCGATTGCTGGACTATTCAGCGAGTTTACATGGTTTCAAACTCTCTGCCACATGTCCAAACATAAAATTGAAACACCAGGTGTTATAGCATTTTTTATGACATGGCATTTTAACATGGCATTTCGTAAAATTTTTGCCAATAACATGCCAAAATGATCGTGGTCCCTTGCTTTACAAAAAAGTCCAAGACTTTCTGGATGAAGAAGAATTGCCATTTGGCGGTGAAAATATTGAGGCTCGTTAGTATCAACTCTGCCAGACTAATTCTTCTTAATTGGTTTGTCGTTATACTAGAAACATTTTCAAAAGAAACATTCATGTAAAAAAGAAAAACTACAGCCAGGCACCTCGAGAAAATTAATATCAAATACTAAGTAATTTCCAAAACAAAGCTGATCAATTAAGATCCACTTTTAACCCGTGGTGTACTGTCGACTTTGAAAAATTAAATTAACATGAGTAAATTCAGAGAAAATCCAAATACGTTTACAATGATATACTACTTTGTACTTAGTTGAGAAAAAGTGATAACAAGCTAATCTAAGTCCTCCCTTACTGTGTTAAACAAGCTACAACCATTCCTCAATACAACAAAACTGCGGGTGCGGGAGAGTCCAATTGCGTCCCCAACAGTAATTGCTAAGCAGAGCTTAGAAACCAAAGAAGCCAAGCTCACTGGCTCTCTCCTTCTCAAATGTCTCGAAGTACTGATAGATGATAGTTACTGCAAGTAATATTCCGGTACCTGAACCAATTGCCCCCATGAAATCTGCCAACACTGTCAGGGCACCAATACACATGCCTCCAAATGCTGCAGCAGTGGGAATGTATCGATTCAGCTCTTTCTGTAAGTTTGACTCCCGATGCCCAGGCATAACCATTTGTTGTTCCTGCAAATTAAAATACGATGTTTTGGCAGCAGAAATTTTAAAAAAACAACAGAACAGATTCAGCTCACTCGTGAGCTTTAATACAAAGATCAATTTCCATGTATTAAACAGAGTGCATCGCAATAAGACTATGATCAACTTACTAAAAGCAATACTTAAACACTAGCTTACTAAAAGCAATACGTAAACACTATAACCTTTAGACAGTATTGCTTCTAAAGATAGTTTTCTAGCCCCAATTCTGTCAAATATTCTTCATGTGTTTTTATGCGGAAATTATCCAGTAATAAATCATGGCAATTGGGAATTAATACTTTCAACATCTCACAACATTATAAATCACACTGCTTATATGATGAAAAAGCAGGTTAATTATATTGCAAAGTACGAAAGTTACAGGTACAAACAAAAAAATGATTGGAAAAAAATGCATTTTAGTTAGTCAGTACCTTCAGCTGCTTGGCAACATCTTTAGCAGACGAACCAGAGACTTCAATCCAAGTTTTAGAGAACAATGCACAGGCTGACAGCATAAACACAAGATAGAACAATGCATGGAAAGGATTGGCTGCCATATCAGCTAAGCTGCAAAAAAAAAGGTGCAAAAACACAAATTAAAGTTATGAAAATAATTAAGAACTATATATATAACTGTTGAAGTTTTAGACCATATAGGTATAACAAACAAGGCACAGAATTTATATCTTTATAAACCATATGAAGAGAAGAACCCATCTTACCTAGATGGTGCAGTGATGTAGTATGCAATACCACCAACAGGAATAGACTGACCACCTCCATATTCAGAATCCTTCCATTTGCCCAACAGATTTACAAAGAAGTTTCCACTGTACTTTCGGTGCAGCAGCTGTCAAAATACAGTAAAATCATATTGTTAAAAAGTAACCAAATATTTACTCCACATAGCAATTTACCATCATGAAACTCCACTACCTGGGAAATGAAGTAGAGATTGGAAACGAGGGCAGACTGAAGAATAATGGGCATGTTGGAGGTATAAAACAGTTTAATAGGATATGAACCCTGCTGTCCACGGGCATTCTTTGATCTTACAGGCAAAACCACACGAAAACCTTGGAAGTATATCACAATTAGGAAGATCAAGACGGTTGCAAGCAGATTTGTCACATTTGGAAGATTCTGCCGGTAAAATGCCTCGCGGAGGGCACGAACCTTGTCTGTTCTAGTTATCAACAAATGGAATAGAGCAATAACAGCACCCTCAAATTCAGCTCCCCGTCCACTGTTAATGGTGGTGGGACTAAATGCTTTCCATATAATGTTTTCACTGCAACATAATGAAAGAATTCTTTGTAGGTTCTTAATAAAAGGCCATATACTTTGTTTAATGATTGCTATAAATCACAAAGCTCAAAGCCTCAATGCTGGAAACAAATTACTAATAATAGAAAAAAGAGATACAAAACTTACCAGATATTAGTGGCAATGAATAGAGAAATTCCAGACCCCAAACCATATCCTTTTTGAAGGAGCTCATCTAAACATATCACAATGATACCAGCAAAAAAGAGCTGCATGATAATGAGTATGGCATTTCCCACTCCAAGTTGGCCGACACTTCCATACATCCCAGAAAGAACATAGGCAACTGCCTCTCCAACAGCTATCAAGATGCCAAGTAGCTTCTGTGCACCATTTCTGGGAGAGAAAGAGGAATTTATCTCAGTAAGCAGTATATATCAATGTTCTCACAGATGAGGTCAAAAAAATAATTTCTGAACACTATAAGACATAACCCAGCACACATGCTAAATAAATTTTATACACTGTCAAATGAAGCAATGCATGACAAAATGACGACAATAAATGCAATTAACTTAAAATACTGAGATAGGAAAAAGGGAAAATATAACATAAACATACAAAGAAATTAATATTTACAAAGAAAGACGCTTACAAGAGAGCACGATCCTCCCGTACATTATTGTCAACTTCAATGATTTTTGACCCAGCCAAAAGTTGCATAACCAGCCCAGAAGTCACAATGGGGGTGATTCCAAGCTCCATAACAGTTCCACGGTTTGAAGCAAGGATAACACGCATCCAATAGAATGGATCTGCACCTGTTGTTGAGTGAATTCCATACAGAGGGAGCTGACTACAAACCAGGAAAATGAACAGAGATATCACAGTATATATGACCTTCTCCCTAAATGGCACTTTCCTGTCAGCAGTCTGAACTTCAGGAAGAAATGCGAGAAATGGTCTGACTAAATGAAGCACTCTAAATCCACCTCCCATCTTACCGAACTACAAGAATTTAGTCTGCACCAGACATTTATAATGCATAGATAAGTCATAAGTGGATTCCCAAAGGGGGGAGAAAAACAAAAATTAATACTTTAAAGGCACATCTCAGCATCCAAATGAAAATTCATAAAAAATAAATAAAAATGAAGCAAGGTGAAAATATACATGAAATGATAATTGTTTATTAAGTTCTCTCCATTTTCTTTTATTGGATGGAGATTGGGGTGAGAAGGTGCAGGAGCAGAAAGAGTACATAAAATCTCTTCCTAGCCTAACATCTAGTCAGCGAAACCCATAATGCTTGCAATAGTTCCCATATTGGTTGCAAGAGTATTTAACCAGCTTGCAAAGATGCCCATTAAGAAACTTAGACTTCTGAGATTATTTTGAGTTTGAGCATTTAACTATACACAAAGGAAACAATGACACTGTGTAAAACAACGAAAATTACCAAACATATCTTTTTTTTTAGAAAAAAGGAAAAATATTCACTTTCAGCTCAAATTCCAGAATTAAAAGATTGTCATGTCTACAAGGCATGAATGTATCCGAACAACGTCCAATGATTCATATATTAATTAAATTACCAGCTTACATAACACCGTAGAGAAAAAATTAAAAACAAATTTTCACCGATTCAAACTTTTGATACATGCATTGAATACTATAAACTACGCAATCTAACAAGTCCTTATCTGTGGTTTTAAAAAATAACTTTACAATAAAACAAGTAAACCAATCAGAAAAGCATAGACAGTCACAGATCACCAACATTCATCACAAAAAATAAAAAATAAAAAACAAAAAAACCACCGAGCAAATCATGCGAAGCAATACCCCACTCGATCCAGCTAGATCTGTATCAACGCGCTTGAAGACAAAAAAAAAAAAAAAACAAATACGAACACTCGAACGAATTCAAAACCCTAATTGCAAGCCCGCAAATGACAATTCCCACATAACATGTTCCTTCACACAACAACGCACACCGGAATTCCACAGCATTGACGCACATGCAAGATGCGCAAAGGCATAAAACTAATAACAGAAGACAAATGGAGATCGAACAAAGCCAGAAATTGAAACAGATCTGTAAATCTAAGAATTCTCGGAAACGAATTAAAGTGGGAGAGACTTTACCGATTTGTTGAAGATCTGCGATCAATTGAGAATTTTATATAAAAATAAAAATTAGGGATTGCGATTGCGATTCCGATTCGGAATCGGAGAGGTTGAAAGGAAAGAGGAAGAGGTCAAGGTTCCGAAGAATGGAGCTTTGGATTCAAATAAAGAAAGGGCCAAAGCTTTGGCTTTGCTCGTGGGGGAGAGAGTAGTACGTGTGTCGACAAACCACGCTTTGACACGTGTCCCAATCTGGTGACGTGGATAAAATGGCCCTTTTTGACCAGTTTCTTATGTTTTTTTTTCTAGGTTAGGTTTTTTATAAGGCTTTATTAATCTCATGAGCTCGGCTTTTTGACCACTGTAGCCCTTTATTAATAATTATTTATCAAATTGCCCTCGATTAGAAACTATTACGAAAAATTAACCCTCCAAACAAACTTAACACCAATCTGCCCCTGTTTGACCGTTGACCACGAAGCATACCCGGGTACCCCACTCCATACCCGGGTATATTTTAAAAAAATCAACCATACCCGGGTAGGTAGGGGGTACCCGGGTATTGTTCTTCAATCTGAAAAAATTTTGAATTATTTACCCGGGTAGGTAATGGGGTACCCGGGTAGATTTCGCGAATATGGTACCCAATACCAAGGGTTTCGGCCATTGTTGCGAGGTAGAGTTTTTTCTCCCCAAATCAGTTTCCCTTCACGTCTCTATTCCGAAATATCACACATATATTTCATCTCGTCATCTCAAAAAGCTTAATCTTGGTAGGACATTGGCATTACACCTCCACATTTCCATTTTGTGTTAAAAAATCTGAACCAAGATCCAAACCCAAAACCTAAACCCAAATTTTCGTGTGAAAGATGAGTTCAAGTCCTATCATGGTACCTATAGTTATTTACTACAATGGGAGGCATTTTGAAGGTCTGAATGGTGTCCGATTTGAAGGAAAAACAAAAACGATGAAAATCAAAGTGGGCACTACATGCAATGAACTCAAGGACAGAATTCTCCAAAAAATGGGGTCAGAAGGCATCCATTCCATCCACCGCATGATAGCCAGGTTAGAGACTGTTGTGGATATGGATACAATATACTACATTGGTAACGATATCAATGATGATGAAGATGTGGAGTTCGTCACGGATGCGTGTGTTGGATGGAAAGTATTAAAAATGATTGAGATATATGTTGAATTTGATGCTGGTCAGTCTTCGTCGTTACCGGTGCATACAACCACTGCGCACTGTATTGGTCAAGAAGATACAATTGTACGATCATCTGCACCTGCTCAGGTAACAATGGATGAGGATGAAGACGATGAAGATGAGGAGTATGTGGACAACGAAGATGAAGGAGAATCTGAAAGTGCTATTCCACAGGGTGATTCGTCTGACACTGACATGGATGAAAATTTTGACGCTGACACGAGCGCTGTAAGGCTGGGTACCCCAGTCATGTCACCACTTCATGTTGATCCTGTCAGTTCACCACTTCATGTTGACCCTGTTAGTAGCGGTAAGTTATTAAATTTTCACATTTGCTTTAATAAATTATATATATTCGGTGATATTGATTCAGACAATAATCAATGAAGCTTTAGATGCAGGGACTGCGGTAGAGCCATTTTGGAATGAAAGCCAACATTATTCATTCATTAATTGGGCGCACCCTAATGACGAGTTGGAGATCCTGTATGGGGATGATGACTTGCACGGAGGTTGGAAGTTAGGAGATCCATTATTTGTGCAACAAGAATTTGGCTCCAATCCAGAAATGCAACATGTTGTGAAGATACATTGTATGAAGGGGCGCAAGACAGCCATAGTCGAAAAAAGTGACGAGTCCAGATTTGTTATGAAATGTAGAAACCATACTGACGGATGTCCATGGTTTATGAGGGCAATCAAGCCCAAGAAGGGAGCTAATTGGGTGGTCCGTAAATGGGGTGAAGATCACACATGCCTGAATCAAGGCCTTTCACAGGATCATAGACAGTTGGACTCAGATGTAATCTGTGCGGCTATTATAAGTATGTATTCTACCATGTACTTAACGAATCTTCTAATTGAGAATATGGTAAAGTTGTGTTTTTTTTTACATAGATGTTAAAGGAAGATCCAGCTACAAAACCAGTTCTGATACAAGAGAGGATACAAGGAATATATGGATACAACATCACGTACAGGAAGGCTTGGAAGGCAAAAATGAAAGCCATTGTTAAGTTGTATGGTGACAAGGAGAAATCCTATGGATTCTTGCCCAATTTGCTGACGTATATGACGCAGGTGAATGTGGGTTCTGTGTTCAAGCTTGATACAAATCCATGTTGTGACGAACGTCGGGTTTATACAGACAGATCTATATTTCATAGGGTTTTTTGGACATTTCACCAGTGCATTGAAGCATTCAAATACTGCAAGCCTATAATTCAAATTGACGGCGCTCATCTGTATGGGCACATATTGTAATCGGATAGGTTGATGTGCGCGAATGAAATTACGAGGTATGCACGTTAATAACAGACATCGAATTTACTTCAAAATTCATTCAAAACTTGGAAAATACAGTACAAATCAGATAACACCAAATTTCATAACTGGGTTCTTCATATATTTAAAAAACTACACGGGACCATCATCAGATAAAACCTTATACCACCAAAAAATGGGCTGCATACATACATTAAGATCCAACTTACAGCCTAACAAAATACATAAATCAAATCTACCCCAGCCATGTCACCCTAAACCCTACTGCCTGGAATCCGATGTGTATCCTGGTCATCATTGTCATCCTCATCATCGTCGTCGTCCTCAACAGCCTCATCACCTATATCATGACCCCCTGCTGATCCACCCTCCAAGCGTGTCATCCTGCTTTCCATCGTTGTTCGCCACTTGCTTGTACTCTGTCTGTAGCCCCTAAACTCACTCATCATGGCGTCCTGTCCACATGTCAAGCGATACATGGAGGCCATCACATGATCAAATGTCCATCCTCCCTCAGGAGCTGTCCATCCCCCCTCAAGTGATGGTGGACCTGGTGGTCGCCGTGTGCGGCTGCGATGTGCAGGAGTGGGATCAACAACATGGACAACATCATTTGAGTCATCATCAAGTCCTGCATCAACATCATAAAAAGTAGACATTAAAATGTGGATGGTGCAAAAACATTAACCCTACTGCTACCCTAAATCCAAAAAACATTTACCTGCACCTGCATCCTCCATCTGAGCATCGTGCTGAAGGGGGACCTCTGGTGGTTCAGGTGCCTTCTTCCAGTACCACACACCTGCTGGGCTCTGCATAATCCCGCATTGCTTCAAAAGGCGCTCCCCAAAGATGGCATTCCATCATGTAGCTGTCTTCATGGTCTCAGTTGCCATAGGAACACCAAATCTGTGCAAAATCTTCTGGACCAGGAATGCAAATAGCAATTCAGCCTTTTTTGACTTGGCCGCCTTCCACATCAAGATGCATATGTAGTGCCTCCAGTTCACCTTAATATGGTGAAGGAGGGCCCACAATATCACAAAGTCACCTTCCAGCACCTTCGAATGATTATGAGGGCGCTGGAAAATAATGTGGGTCACCATATAATGAAGTATGCGGGCAGACACGGACAAATTGCTGACAGGATAATGAGCAAATTATCTGGCCTCTGCATCTGCCCTCCTGGTCTCAGCCACAACAGCCTCCCTATCATAACCACCAAATATATGATGGTTGTCTCTGTCATATAGTGCTGACCCTGTCTCACCGTCGAAGTCAAATCCCAGCAACTCTGTCCACATAGGAGCAGTAAGGATGATATCAATCCCGCATACACGGGAAGTTAGCTCACCATGCACATAGCCCAGGTTCTGGTAGAATGCTCGCACCATGACCTCTGAGTACGGGCACCTCATCTCCACAAGCACCAGTAAATGTGTTTGCTGAAGAAGTGGGACTATGTCGAACCGCTCCAAATTGAAGAACGCCGAATCCAGTGATTTCGGCTCACAAATTTTTCGGCTCATGAAAAACTTCACAAATCGCTCGTGTGCACCAGCGTCATCCTCAAATAAATATCCGAACGGCAGGTCCGGAGCCTGATGCACAGCCTGGGGCTGAGAGGAGGAAGATACATCATGTCGGTGCTTGCTCCTCCCTTCAGTATTCACCGCTCTCTTCTTCCCAGCGCGTTTGTCCTCCATGCAATAACACTGTAAAACAAAATTAAAAAAAAATCAATTTCAGAGAATATGGATAAACAGGTTTAGGGTTAGGGTTAGGGTTAGGGTTAGGGTTTTTTATTAGCAACAAATCAGAATGCATTTTGAAAACGAAAATTAACAATACGCAAAGCAATAAATTAAAATGCATACATGATTACATCAAGGTCAGGCCGAATTTTATGATGAATCAGAAATTCAAACGGAAAAAAATAACAAATCTTGAAATTAGCAATCGGTAGAAGGAACCCATACCGTGCGCCAAGGATGATGACAAAGTCTTGAGATGATCGATCAAACGTGCTCCCAGAATGGACGAAATCGCACTTCAGCAGCTCTCTACTCGGGTACCCTTTGTGGGTTTTCCAAATGGGGGCTGCTGGGGCTTTTAAAAAACCCTATTCGCGAAATCTACCTGGGTACCCCATTACCTACCCGGGTAAATAATTCAAAGAATTTCCAGATTGAAGAACAATACCCGGGTACCCCCCTACATACCCGGGTATGGTTGATTTTTTTAAAATATACCCGGGTATGGAGTGGGGTACCCGGGTATGCTTCGTGGTCAACGGTCAAACAGGGGCAGATTGGTGTTATGTTTGTTTGGAGGGTTAATTTTTCGTAATAGTTTCTAATCAAGGGCAATTTGGTAAATAATTATTAATAAAGGGCTACAGTAGTCAAAAAGCCTCATGAGCTCTCTTATGTCATAGAGATAGTTATGAGTGGGACCCACTCACTTAAAGAAAAAGAAAAAAAAACAACACGGAAGTCGATGTATGTGTAGGAGAGAAAAATACTCTCCTACAGCATAAGATAATATTTTTCCTTTTTTATAACAAAGATATTTTTGGGGATTTTGGACGGATAAAACCATAAAAGATCACTTTGACTCAAAAATAATTTTTGACTTTGAGAATCTTTATTAAAAAGTCATTTATATTTTTTAAAAAAATTTCTCATTCATATTGATGGCTAAAGAAAATATTTTGTGACAGGTATGTTAGTGTTTGGAAAAAATAATTGTACCAGAAAATTATTTTTTTTGGGGAATTTAAAATTACTTAGGGCATGTTTGGTGCATAGTATATGATAAGGTCTGATAGTATAAATCTGATAGTATAAAGTCTGGTTGTATAAGACTTGATTGAATTTTAATATTATCCATCGTTTGACATGATATTGTATAAAATAATATATTGTATAAGATAATATCATCTAATATTTGGTAATGCATTGTAAAATACTAGATAGGATAAAAATATCATTTAATAAAAGATTTATATAATTATTCCAAAAATATCATATGATATTAATTTTTACAAAAATCTATTGATAGTGTCCAAAAAATAAATTATTTTTTTAAAAATCAAAATATCCAATATTTTAAAAATTAATAATTGAAAAATTAATTTTTATTTTAATATATTAATATTAAAATAATATATTAATTCTTGAGAATTACACTGGTCAACGATATTAATACATCAACCTCTTATCCTTATCAGGCCTAATCCCTTCCCCTTAGGCTGAATTAAGTTATACATCATTTTGATGTATTAAGGGATTTTGTTATATAAGCTTATAATATCTGATGGTCACATCAAACAATTAAAAATGTCATAACATATAAACTTATACTTAGGTATGGCAAAACGGGCTGCCCGCCTCATCCCCCCTGTGCCCGCCATAAGCCCGCCAAAAAGCGGGCTGGCCCGCCCTACCCCGCCTGTGAAAGTGGTCAAGAAAACTCAGCCCGCCAAGCCCATCAGATTTTGCACTAAAAAAAGAAAAGAAAATTAAAAAATCCAGCCTGGGCGGGCTGGTAGGCTTGGCGAGCGGCGGGTTTGGAAAACTCAGCCCGCTCAGCCCTGTGTGGCAGGCGGGGCCGGGCCGGCCCGGCGGGCTGAGCCTGTTTTGTCATCCCTACCTATACTATTATGCCTCATACATCACATATACCCTTATTGTTAAATATTTTATGGATGTTTATATCAATAATTTTGAAAATATAACAAAATATTAACTAGTTATTTACTTTATTTAGAAAGGAAAATTTTAAATTCTACGGCATCAAGGGAAAGTCTAAAATCTCTCATCGTTTTTTCTCTTCTATTCTAACTTTTGCATCTTTCATGTAGAGAGTGGTCATTTTTTCCACTTTCTTATTGTTTTTCGTGATAAAAAATTTACATACAAAAACTTTTTTTTTCAGAATTTTGGGCTGACAAGGCCATAAAAGAGGAAGTGAATCAACATATTCTTCTTATGTGTGATTTTACATAATCAAACCACAAGAAATGTTCTTAATCAACGACTGTCTTTTTCTCATCCTTTATCATAATATTTTTTCTTTTATTCACGTGGTCGACATCTTCTCAACCTTCGTGTGGATACTTCTTCAACGTCTCAAACTTAGGGGTGACAATTTGGGTTGACCCGCCCCGACCCGCCTCGCCCCGCCACAACCCGCCAAAAACGGGGCGGGGCGGGATGACCTGTCAAAAATATGGGTTGGAAAAATGAACCCATCCCGATTTATAGTGGGTTGGCGGGTCAACCCGCCAATTAAAAAAAATCAATTAAAATTTAAAAATAAATTATATTTTATGAATTTTTCAAATATTATTTTATTTTATTTCACACTTTTCTATATTTTTTTAGTCTCAATCTTAAATGTATATTAATATTTGTCAAACATTCTTTAGGAATTTATATATAGATAACATTTGTCATAAATAAAATTGTTATTCTTTATTTTTTCTAAGAAGTACAAGATAAAAAAAAAATTGGATATCACAAAAATTTAAGGACTAATGAAATACTACCTAATTGTAAAAAAAAAATATATATATATATACCCCGGCAAGTCAACCCGCCTCGCGGCAGGTTGAACCCGTTTTGACCCACTTCTAGGCGGGGCGGGTTGAGGTGGGTTGGTGGGTTGAAAACCTCAACCCAACCCGCCCCGTTTTAGCGGGTCGATGGGTTGACCCGCCGGGCTCAACCCATATTGCCACCTCTACTCAAACTCCAACGAGGCAAGACGTGGAAGACCAATGATCATTGACACTAAGGGCATGTTTGGTGCAT
The DNA here is from genome assembly GCF_033153095.1 of Gastrolobium bilobum. Classification (NCBI taxonomy): domain Eukaryota; kingdom Viridiplantae; phylum Streptophyta; class Magnoliopsida; order Fabales; family Fabaceae; genus Gastrolobium; species Gastrolobium bilobum. Next base: position 34,384 of record NW_026898468.1, read on the forward strand.
AGTATTGGATAAGGCATGATAGCATAATATCTCATTGTATAAGATCTGATTAAATTTTAATACTATCTAGCATTTGGCATGATATTGTATAAGATGATATCCTCCAATATTTTAAAAATAAATATATTAAAAACAATTATTTTAATATATTAATATTGAAATGATATATTAGTTCTTGAGAATTGTACTTGTAAGCAATATTAAAACATCAATCTCTTATCAAGCCTAATCCCACCCCTTAGGCCTGATTAAGTTATACATCATTTTGATGTATTAAGGGGTTCTGCTGTATAAGCTTATACTATACGACGATCACACCAAACAACTGAAAATATCATAACGTATAGTATCTTAATATATAGAATCTTAAACCCACCATGGAAACTTTGCTGACGTTGTCCTTCATTCTCAGCTTTGTGTTCACACTTGAAAGAATTTGAAATGTTTCTTATTTTGGAAATTTTTAAAATTTGAAATTTCAAATTGGTGGGTGGGAAGAATAATTCAAAATATATAGTGGAAGACACATGTATTAATGATCCACTACTTTCTGCATGGGAAGGTGGAAAAGTATTAATATCTCATTACTTTTTGCATTGATAGGTGAAAAAGTATTCAAATTCAAAATTTAAACTTAAAGGTGGGAAAAGAGTTCATTATTAATATCGCACTACTTTTTGCATATAGATAATTGTTAACCCTATTAACATCCCACTATTGGGCTTAATTATTAAAAAATGAAATTATTTTGTGTATAAATAGGATGTGTTAATGGGTCTTTTCATTTGGTAATTAGCTTTTGTGCATATGTTTCTTCTCTTCTCTGCCTATTTATGTTCTTCATCTTATCAAGTTGTTTTTCTATTAGATGAACATGTAATATTTTTCTTTTTTTTGTAGCACAATTGTAGAGTAAAGCTGACGGGATGATTTGGAATCACTAGAATATGTATTTATTTACTTCCTCAGATGAAGGTTTGACATTCTTGTCTATCTTTTTTCTTCTACAAGTATTTTTTTTTCATAACACAATATCATGAACGAGATGATATAATAAAATGTCCTTACTTTTAAATGATTAAATATTTATGTTTAGCCTTGGGCACTATCTCAAAATTCAACACGGTAAACATTTCTCTTTTATCTTAAAGTCCTTATGTTTTCTATCTTTAATACTTGCCAGAGCAAGATGAGTTTTCCCTTCTATTTTTTCTGTCCATACAAAATTTGTTTCTCACTATTGTTGTTGTTCTTTAATTTATTTTTGTTCTTGACAGATATGTTTACCACAATGGTGGAAGTGATGAGTTTGATATGAATGATACTACTTCAACCTCATAAAACCATCATCTATTTCTTCAAAGGATGTTCGAAGTGTGTCCGATGCTAGACCAATGCAACCCAGCAACATAGTTTCAAATGGTGATTTAGAAGACACTAATTCTATACTTTTGTTGCTAGAATTTTGTTCTCACATGTTTGTCTTGAATAAGCTATATAACTTTTAATATTCCTTGAACCAATAATTATTATAGTTGTTACATGTATTAGTCTAGTAATCATTCAAATCCTCCAAATTTAACTCTACAAAAATGAGCAGTCATTCAAATATTAATTCCTTTGTTTTAATTTTAAAAAGTAAATAGAATTTAATAAAATAAATTTATATTAAAACACATACAAGCAAAAAAACGTTTCATATAATACATGTAACAAGGAGCCACCATGTCTTGATCATTATGTTTTAGGAAACAAGGAGCCACCATGTCATTAAATTTTTTGAGTGTCTTTATTTTTTTCATAAGATTATGCATTAAAAATTTTATATGGAAATGAACAGACATTGTTAAATGGATATTCATGTTAATTAAATTTCTACAATGGAAAAGGATAAGCCACCAATGGATTGTCATCTTAATAACGTTTCATATACAAAAAGTAATCATGCATAATAGTCATAAAAAAATGGTTCGTAAAGCGTATTATGGTTGATTATTATTATTACGATTATGGAATACCAAGAATTGCTAAGAGAAGAACAATGACCATTGATATTTCCTGGCAGTTTCCTTCTCCTGGTATAATTAAGGTAAACACTAATGGGGCTGCTCGTGGTAATTCGGGTATTGCAGCCTGTGGTGGTGTTATGAGAGATGCTAATGGTAAGTGGCTGGGTGGTTTTGCCTATAGGCTGGGGTTTTGTACCTCTTTTAAAGCTGAGTAGTGGGGTGTGCTTAAGGGTTTAGAGATGGCTTGGAGTGTTGGCTACCGTAATGTGATCATTGAAAATGATTCTTCTTCTGTAATCACTCTGCTAACCAAAAATGGTGTAGCAATCTGTGAGTGTCTTCTGATATCTCGTATACGGATATGGGTACAAAGAAACTGGGCAGTGTCTTTTCAGCATACTTACAGGGAGGGGAATTCTTGTGCGGATTGGTTGGCTAATTCCATTTTAGATGATCGTGAGCATATTTCTAAAAGAATCTGGTGGGAGCCTCCTCTATGTATTAGGCTTCTGTTGATGGCTGATTTGGCTTCTGTTAGTAGACCACATGATGTGGTGTGTAGCCTTTAATTTCTTTTCTTTGTTTTTTCTGTTTGGTTGGGCTTAGGCCTTCTGTTTATAAAAAAAAAGTTGCTTTGTTTCGTTTTACAACTAACAGTATTTGAAAAGGTAAACTCAAGCAATCTATCCATTCGTTTTTATCATAATATCCCCTCAAACTTTTCAGATACTGCGTTGGAAAAGTATTTAGATGGCTTAGTTAAAAATATTACCTAATTAAAATGAAACATTATTTAGTAGAACTACTTTTTTTTAATAAAAAAATATAGGAATGCAATAATATATAAAATCTTCATCCAAACTTTAGCAACTTTGATGACATGTCACTCTCTCCTTCATTCTTAGGTTTGTGTTCACACTTGGAAGAATTTGAAATGTTTCTTCGTTTGGAAATTTATAAAATTCGAAATTTCAAATTGGTGGGTGGGAATAATAGTTCAAAATATATAGTGGAAGACACATGTATTAATGATCCACTACTTTCTGCATGGGTAGTGGAAAAGCATTAATATCCCATTACTTTTTGCATTGGTAGGTGGAAAAGTATTCAAATTTAAAATTTAAACTTAGAGGTGGGAAAAGAGGTCATCATTAATATCCCACTACTTTCTGCATAGGTAATTGTTAACCCTATTAATATCTCACTATTAATTAACACAATTTCCTATGTCGTGAATGATTACTAGAAGCTATTACTTGGAGAATGTGCACAAATTTCTATGCATGTTTCCCTTTATTTTTTGCATAGAAAATTGTTAAGCCTATTAATTTATTATTATGTCTATTGGGAAGGAAAATATTTAACACTTAAAATTTAAACTTTCTAAATTTGAATTTTGAACTTGGGAGGTGGAAAAAGATTTAGCATTTAATATTGCCCACTACTTTCCGCATGGAAAATTATTAAGAATATTAATGATAGTTATTATTATGTCTATTGGGCTTAATTATTATACCTATTAGAATTAATTATAAAATTGGAAAATAAATATGTATAAAATAAATTTAATTTTAATAAAAAATTATTAATTAAACGAAAAAATATTTAAAATTATAAAAGTATACTTTAAAATAAAGTAGAATAAAATTTAACTTAAAATAATGATACAAAAAGGAAAAAAATTCGTACAAGAAACTTTTTAAAAAATACTTAAGATAATTATTTTAAATGTATATATATATATATATGTATATAATATAAAGAAAAAGAGAAAAAAATTATTTTTTAAAAGTATGTATAATTAATTCTATTATCATGTTGAATTTTAAATTTTAAAATTAAATATATTAGAAAGAAATCAAACTTTCATTCTTTTGATGTAAGAGTGTAATTAACACAATTTCCTATGTCGTGAATGATTACCTAGAAACTATTACTTGGAGAATGCGCACAAACTTCTATGTATGTTTCCCTTTATTTTTTGCATAGAAAATTGTTAAGCCTATTAATATGTTATTATGTCTATTGAGAGGGAAAATATTTAACACTTAAAATTTAAACTTTCTAAATTTGAATTTTGAACTTGGGAGGTGGGAAAAGATTTAACATTTAATATTGCCCACTACTTTCAGCATGAGAAATTATTAAGCATATTAATGATAGTTATTATTATGTCTATTGGGCTTAATTATACTATTAGAATTAATTATTAAACAGGAAAAATTATATGCATAAAATAAATTTAATTTTAATAAAAAATTATTAATTAAACGATAAAAATATTTAAAATTATAAAATATACTTTAAAACAAAGTAGATTAAAATCTTAACTTAAAATAATGATACAAAAAGGAAAAAAATTCGTACAAGGAACTTTTTAAAAAAGACATAAGATAATTATTTTAAATGTATATATATATATATATATATATATGTATATAATATAAATTAAAAAAAATTATATTTTAAAAGTATGTACAATTAATTCTATTATCATGTTGAATTTTAAATTTTAAAATTAAATATATTAGAAAGGAATCAAACTTTCATTCTTTTGATGTAAGAGTGTAATTAACACAATTTTCTATGTTGTGAATGATTACATAAAAGCTATTACTTGGAGAATGTGCACAGACTTCTACGCATGTTTCCCTTTATTTTTTGCATAAAAAATTGTTAAGCCTATTAATTTATTATTATGTTTATTGGGAGGGAAAATATTTAATACTTAAAATTTAAACTTTCTAAATTTGAATTTTGAACTTAAGAGGTGCAAAAAGATTCAGTATTTAATATTGTCCACTACTTTCTGAATCGGAAATTATTAAGCATATTATTATTATGTCTATTGGGCTTAATTATTATATGTAACGCCTGACAACTTGCAAGGATCAACAACTGTCCCACACATTAACACGAGACTTTTCAACGTGTTTTGTCCTCACTCGCACACTTTCCGGGAAAACTTCTCAGGAGGTCACCCATCCCAGAATTGCTCCAAGTCAAGCACGCTTAACTATGGAGTTCTTCCGTTCCGGGCTACCGAAAAGTATATGCATCTTGTTAGTATAGCTAGTAACAATTAATTCTTATAAGTCATTCCCAACTGTACTGTCCCATACCAGCACAGTCTCTGGAATCCCTCTCTATCGGGTGTTGATTCGATTCTTTCGTGTACCCCGTCGCTGGAAGCCTTCCAGGAGCCGCTCATCTTCCATGCCCTTTCGCACCGGCAATCACTCCTCGCCTTCGTCAGCGCCCGGGATGTTACATTATACCTATTAGAATTTATTATAATACTTGAAAAAAGATATGCATAAAATAAATTTAATTTTAATAAAAATTATTAAACGAAAAAATATTTAAAATTTTAAAAATATACTTTAAAATAAATTAAATTAAAATCTTAACTTAAAATAAAGACACAAAAAGGAAAACAAATTTGTACAAGAAACCTTTTAAAAAATACCTAAGATAAATATTTTAAATGTATATATATAAAATATAAATTAAAAGAGAAAAAAATTATTTTTTAAAAGTATTTATAATTAATTCTATTTTCATGTTTAATTTTAAGTTTTAAAATTAAATATAGTAGAAAGAAATTAAACTTTCATTCTTTTGATGTAAGAGTGTAATTAACACAATTTCTTATGTCGTGTATGATTACCTAGAAGCTATTACTTGGAGATTGTGCATAGACTTCTATGCATGTTTTTCTTTATTTTTTGAATAGAGAATTGTTAAGCCTATTAATTTATTATTATGTCTATTGGGAGGGAAAATATTTTTTTATCCAATAAAAAATATTTAACTTAAAATTTAAATTTTCTAAATTTGAATTTTGAACTTGAGAGGTGGAAAAAGATTCAACATTTAATATTGCCCACTATTTTCTGCATCGAAAATTATTAAGCATATTAATGATAGTTATTTATTATTATGTCTATTGGGCTTAAATATTATACCTATTAGAATTAATTATAAAAATGGAGAAAAGGTTTGTATAAAATAAATATAATTTTAATAAAAAATGATTAATTAAACGAAAAAAATATTTAAAATTATAAAAATATACTTTAAAATAAAGTAAATTAAAATCTTAACTTAAAATAATGATACAAAAGGAAAAAATAATTCTTACTATAAACTTTTTAAAAAATATTTAAGATAAATATTGTAAATGTATATATATATATATATATATATATATATATGTATGTGTGTATATGTATATAATATAAATTAAAAGAGAAAAAATTATTTTTTAAAAGTATATATAGTTAATTCTATTATCATATGATTTTAAATTTTAAAATTAAATATATTAGAAAGAAATTAAACTTTCATTCTTTTGATGTAATAGTGTAATTAACACAATTTTCTATATCGTGAATGATTATCTAGAAGCTATTACTTGGGGAATGTGCGCAGACTTCTATGCATGTTTCCCATTACTTTATACTTTCTACATAGAAAATTATTAAGCCTATTAATAATATTTATTATTATGTCTATTGCGTGAGAAAATATTTAAAATTTAAATTTTTTAAATTTGAATTTTGAACTTTATAGGTAGAAAAAGATTCAACATTTAATATTGCCCACTACTTTCTGCATGGGAAATTGTTAAGCATATTAATAATAATTATTTTTATGTCTATTGGGCGTAATTATTATACCTATTAGGATTAATTATTTATATATATATTATTATCTTTATTGTCTAACTATAGAAAACATAGATAAATAGTAATCTTGACGAATCTATAAGAACCTTTTTTGTGGATAAATATAAAAATATATTACATGCTAATATAAAATGCTGACAGTTAAAGATGACAAAATGGGCTCGTCCCGGAGGGCCGGCCCACCCAGCGCACCAAAAGTTTTTTTTTATTCTTATGTTTATTGTCTAATTATATAAAACATAGATAAATAGTAATCCAGAAGCAACTATAAGAAACTTTTTCTTGTGGATAAATATAAAAACCAATTGCATGCCGGTATAAAATGCTGACATATATATGTGGCAAAATGGGCTGGGCCCTCCCCGCCCGCCAAACAGACGAGTTAGCACAGTCAACATATTTTTTTCTTATGTATACTGCCTAACTATAGAAAACATATATAGATAGTAATCTAGACGCAACTATAAGAATCTTTTTTGTGGAGATATAAAAATATATTACATGCTTATATGAAATGCTGACAGTTAAGGTGGTAAAATGGGTTCGGCCCGGCCCACCCCGCCCGTCAACACTTTTTTTTTCTTATGTTTACTGTCTAAATATAGAAAATATAGATAGATAGTAATCTAGATGCAACTATAAGAATTTTTTTGTTCATAGATATAAAAACCTATTACATGCTTATATAAAATGTTGACAGTTAGAGGTGGCAAAATGGGCTCGTCCCGGAGGGCCGACCCGCCCATGCTCACCTACACTTTTTTATATCTATTATTATGTTTATTGTCTAACTACAGAAAACATAGATAGATAATAATCTAGACGTAACTACAAGAATTATTTTTGTGGATAAATATAAAAATATATTACATGCTGATATAAAATGATGACAGTTAGAGATGGCAAAAAGGGCTCGCCCTGGAGGGCCGGCCCACCCAGCGCACCATCAGTTTTTTTTAATTCTTATGTTTATTGTCTAATTATATAAAACATAGATAGATAGTAATCTAGAGGCAACTATAAGAAACTTTTTCTTGTGGATAAATATAAAAACCTATTATCTGTCGGTATAAAATGCTGACATATTTATGTGGCAAAATGGGCTTGGCCCGACGAGCCGGCCCTCCCCTCCCGCCAAACAGGCGTGTTAGCCCGGCCAACATATTTTTTCCTTATCTATACTGTCTAACTATAGAAAACATATATAGATAGTAATCTAGGCGCAATTATAAAATTTTTTTTTGTGGAGATATAAAAATCTATTACATGCTTATATGAAATGCTGACAGTTAAGGTGGTAAAATGGGTTCGGCCCGGCCCACCCCGCCCGCCAACACTTTTTTTTTCTTATGTTTATTGTCTAAATATAGAAAATATAGATAGATAATAATCTAGATGCAACTATAAGAATTTTTTTTGTTGATAGATATAAAACCTATTACATGCTTATATAAAATGCTGACAGTTAGAGGTGGCAAAATGGGCTCGGCCCGGAGGGCCGACCGACCCATGCTCACGAACACTTTTTTATATCTATTATTATGTTTATTGTCTAACTACAAAAACATAGATAGATGATAATCTAGACGCAACTATAAGAATCATTTTTGTGGATAAATATAAAAATATATTACATGCTGATATAAAATGCTGATATTTCTCCAGTAACCGGTTTGCTTTTGTTCCTTCATGTTTATACCTCCACCATTGTATTATTCAGAGCATGATTTCAAGATAAATGTATTGATTTATCAGTGCGATGATTAACCAATGACGGCGACGACAATTTCATTTTTTTTCCTCTGGGCATCGCACGGGTAATTCATTATTGCATGCTGATAGTTAGAGGTGGCAAACTGGAATCGGCCTGAATGGCCGGCCCACCAACACATTTTTATAATTAAATTAAAATTTTATCCTTCTTGTTTTATAATTAAATTCCTAAATCTAAAATAGACTAAGTTTTAAAAGGAAAAGTAGTAGAGACTAGCGTTTTAGGGTTTCGACCGTAACCCCTAAATGAGCTCATCGGAAGAGAAGCTGCCATCGGTGGAGGAAATTGATAACCTCCAACGTTCGACCAGGAAGAAAAGGCGGCAGAAGGTACTTTTAGCAATGATCAGCAACTAACTGCTAGAGAAGATGAGTGGATGCATGATCGAGTATCGTACAAAGAAATGATCATGAGGCATAATGGAGAGTGGCCTAATGGTGAAGATGAAAAGGTCATGGAGGAAGATGAGGCGCAAGAGGATCATGGGATGGCGGCTGCTAATCCTGGTCCTGAGAAATCTTTTGAAGTTGGGGGAGATGGGAGAACCAATTTCCTTCTGTCTGCTGATTTTAAAAAGAAGGCTTGGCGTCTGTGGCATCAAGCGATCTATGTGAAATTACTGGGAAAAAAGTTATCTCTCGCTTTTATGAAGAAAAGGTTGGAGAGTATGTGGGCTCGAGAAGGTAAATTGATGATTACGGATGTGGAGAACGGTTTTTTTCTGGTACGATTTACAGCAAAAAAAGATATGGATTTTGCCCTGACTGCTGGACCGTGGGTGATCTTAGAGTATTATTTGGTGATTCGCTCTTGGGAACCTGATTTTCAGCCGTTCACTGCTGCGATCAACAGAGTACTAGCATGGGTAAGACTTCCTCAATTTCCTATTGAATATGTTAATACCGAGCTTGTAAAAAGTATTGGGAATTGGATTGGTAGATTTGTCAAACTCGATGCAGCAACTACATCTCTGGCAAGGGGTCGTTTTGCAAGAATCTGTGTGGAGCTGGACCTTAGTAGACCAATGTATGCTGAATATAAAATAGAGGGAAGGCTTAAGAAGATAGAGTATGAAGGGCTGCATATTGTTTGTTATTCTTGCGGGCAATATGGCCATAGGGCTGAAAAATGCTCTAAAGGTTTTGATGTGAACGGCAGTGAAGGAAAGGAAGATGAAGCTGGAAATGGGGATAAGGGAATTGCTAAGGAAACAAAGGTATGTCATAACCAGAATATGGATGCTAGTTAAGGGAATTGCTAAGGAAGCTGGAAATGGGGATAAGGGAATTTTGGTCCTTGGATGCTAGTTAATAAACATAAAGGAGTGAGGAAAGTGACTAACAATAAAGTGGTAGATAGCAAAGGTATGGATTCTAATGCTAAAGTTGGGCGACAGAATAATAGAGTTCATTTTAATGTACTGAGACAGCTAGAGTCTGAAAGTGAGGATTTGCGTAATGTGGAGTTTATTAAGGAGACCCAATTTGTTTTGGAGAAAGATCAGGTGGAACAAAATAAAGAAAGGGGGAAGAAGGCCGCAAATGATAAGGCAAAATTAATTGAGACATCTAAAGCATATCAATTAGTTTGGGACAACATACAGAAGTCTGATGATTATAATAAAGATGATAGGGTCGATAATGTGGCCATTATGGTTGCACAGCTTAAAAACAAAGAGGAGGAGATCATCAAGGATCAAGGGAATAACCAGAATGGTACATGAATTGAGCAACCTGGGCAAACTTTTAGGAAGTCCAACATGCAGAATTCAAAGGAGCTGGCTTCAATCCAAACAAGTTTGGTGCATTCTGAACCAGTCATAATTCTTCCTAAGGACACTCAAATGCTGGAGTCTGAAGGAACCCCTGAACCAAAGCCTCCAGACCGTGGTCTTAGGGAGCGTGTGGAACTGATTAAAGGGCAGGATCAGTTGAGTCAAGTAAGTTCAGGTATGGTTATTGATATAGATGGTGCAATGAATAGGGATAGTTTGTCGCAGGTTCAAGAACAACCTGTAACCTCTCCTATGGTGTCTTAATGTCTTTGCTTTTCTGGAATTGTAGGGGTGCGGCCAACCCCAAAATTGGCCGAACTCTTAAGATGATGGTAGATAAGTATGCAATTGATATTGTGATTTTACTAGAAACTCGAGCTAAGAGTGAGAAGTGTAAAGCCATTATGAACAAGTTGCATTTTGATAAAGGTATTTTTGAGGAAGCAGTTGGCTATTCTGGTGGTTTATGGGTGATTTGGAACTCAAAAAAAGTGAAGGTGGATAGGTAATCTCAATCTAATCAATTAATTCATATGTGGATTGATTATGGGGATAATAGACGATTTTTCTGTACTATGCTAGTCCTAGGGAGGATCAGAGACATATGTTGTGGAATGAAGTGAAGCTGCTCCAACAACAGATGAATGGGCCTTGGTTACTAGCTGGTGATTTTAATGATATAAGATATAATAATGAGAAGATTGGAGGTTCTAGAGTGGACGAAGCGAAATGTCTCAGATTTGATGCTTTTTTGAATGATTGTGGGGTGGATGATATTCGGTGGTCTGGTCCAAGATTTACATGGCAAGGGCCGAAATGGGACCATTTGAATAGAATTTTTAAAAAATTAGACAGGGCTTGTGCAACTGTGGATTGGAGGATTAAATTTGAAAATTCAGTGGTGCAAGTGCTTCTGAGAATAAATTCGGATCATAATCCTTTGTTGGTTAAACTGGATTCCTAGGTGAAGTTATGGCAACCTAGGCCATTCAAATTCCTTGCAGGGTGGATGGACCATCCAAATTTTGGAGATTTCATGAAGGAGAAATGGAATAAAGGAAAAAATTTGAATCAAATGATTGCTGATTTTACTCCTTTGCTTCAATTGTGGAATAAATCAGTGTATGTGGATATAAATAAGAGGAAGGCAATGTTATCTAGGAAAATTGCTGATATTCAAGGTCAAAGAGCTACTTCGGATTGTCAAATTCTAGCTGATATGGAAGATCAAGTTCAAATGGAGCTTAATTTTATACTTGAACAAAAGGAGATGATGTGGTTCCATAAATCTAGACAAAGCTGGATAGTTGATGGTGATAAGAATACAAGATTCTATCATTTTAAAGCAGTTATTCGAAGGAGTTCTAATAAAATTTGCAGGCTCAGAAATGAGACAAACCATTGGATTGATGACTCTCATGAGTTAAAAACCCATGTGTGCAAGTTTTATCAGAAATTATTTGAAGAAGAGAAAAGAGAGAGGAGATGGTTATCTTCAGCAAACAAATGGCCCGTTATACCTACAAAAGTTAGTAATGATTTGTTAAAGATTCCTAGTTTCCAGGAAGTTTCTAATTTGATGTTTAGCATGGGGGCTTACAAAGCTCCAGGAACTGGGCTCGGCCTGAAGGGCCGGCCTACCAAATATTTTTATAATTAAATTTAAATTTCATCCTTCTTCTTTTATAATTAAATTCCTAAATCTGATTTATTTTTGTAAATATAAATTTGTAAAATTTCAAATACAAACGACACAAATCTTTGCAAAAAACAATTATTTATTGTTATTTTTTAAATCAGATTGTAATAAATGAAAGTCCATCTCTGAGATAAAATATAAAAACTTAGATGCAAATATAAGAACTTTTTCGTGTGGATAAATATAAAAATTTATTACATGCTGGTATATAATGCTGACAATTAGAGGTTGCAAAGTGGAGTCGGTCCGGAGGACTGGCCCGCCTATATTTTTTGTAATTAAATTAAAATTTTCCTATTCTTCTTTTTATATTAAACATAATAACTCAAAAATTTGCCAACTCTATATGTACAAAATGTTGGAGTTAGGTACCTAACAATATTGATTTAAATAAAATGCAGAGATATATTTTTATGATTTGCATTAACTGTTACGAGACAGACAAACATATTTCTTTTTTTCCCGTGCATCGCACGAGTTATACTTAATTTTGAAGGAGTTTTTTTTATGTAGGGTGCTGATTTGGAACATTATTCAAGAAAACTTAATGTTCTTAATGAAAAATCCATGTTATTTAAGGTCAACGTAAAAAATAATAATTTGGAGTCATATAATGAGCCAAGATATCAAGTTTCAAGTGTTTGAAGCAGCGAAACTATTGTCACCTCATTCTTTAAGTCTTTGGTGGACCCAAATGTATGCTGTTGTTTATTAAAAATTTATCATTGTGGGTTCTTTATATTGTTACAAGTTTTTAGCATATGTATTGATTTGATGCTGTTTAGACACATTTGTTCCAATGTAAGCCAAAAATATGACTCATACATGACCATTTGGTTAATTTGCTTTCAAATCCCTTTCAGACAACATTTTTTGGGTTCTAAAAAAAAAATAACCCATTTTTTTTGCTGAGATTATTACTTCTGGGTGTTAACATATTAACGTAATTTATTTAATGAGCATTTGCATTTTGTATCGTAGGCATAAATATGATGGTAGAAGATGATGTCCCTGGTAATGCATAAACATATGAAATCACATGTTTGGTATGTGTTGAACTCATCCCTCCAATGATTGCTACAGAATGACACTGAATTAATAGCGATTTCTTATTATAGGTACAAGCTGATCTTTTAATTCCATATTTGTTTGGTCTGTTTGTTACCTTGATTTTATTAGTGGCTGTTATAGTTAGCAATAAGTTGTATGCATTTTTCTTTTTTTAGTCATCCTCATTTTAACATAGTCTACCATGGCGTATTTATTTTTTACATAACTCATCGAGTAGATAACTATATTTGATTTGCATAATATTAATCACTCTGGATAGTAGATTTTTGTTTATGGTTGATATTTGCAAAGTTCTGTGTCAATGCTGTAGTTTTTTTCACCTGAAATATAGAACAAGATAACAACACAGATTTTAGTAAGTATAAGGTTTGCAGTGCAATTAACCAACCACGACGGACGACAAATATTTTGTTATTTTTCTCCCAGACATTGCACGGATAATTCACTAATAAGCTTATATTATAAAACCTTATACGTTATATCAAAGAGGCCCTAAGGATAGTTTAGTTGCTGTCGCGGGTTTCGATGTAAATTCTGAAGCATCTACGGCTTTTCATTTGCTGGAAGCAAATAAGGCTACCTTGACAGAAGGGAGTTCCATTGGGGACAAGGCCATTATTGCTGATGTTCTTGCTTTGAAGGCATCAATTCATACTACTTTATGGCCAATATTGGTTCGTTTTCAAAGTTATTAATGAAAATATCTCAATCTTGAAGCACAGTTTTCATGATGTCAAGCTATGAAGTCCTTGAATATTGAAGATCTCAACAAGTGCTAAGGATGCCAAGAATTAAGATTGAAGACCATTTTGTATATAATAAATTTAATTAGGATAATCTTGTAACATCCATGGTCGTTCAAACACATGTGGTGGTTCTTGCTCCCAGGTAAATTGCATATCATTCGTTGCATAAATTGGATTTTCGTATGGCTAGATTTTAAGAAATTTGTTATGTAGCACGCAAAATGTTAGTTAAAGGATTTCATTGCATGAGTGAGCTCGTCTTCTTTATCTTTTTCTTTTCTTTTACCTATACCCACCTTCGGTGTCACTATCCTATTCACTCATTTGTTTCTTTTTTTATCAAATGTTCCAAAGTCATCTTTATCCTCCGTTAGTCACAACACTCTCCAACCTAATCTCGTGGCTATCTCTTCAAGCATTCCTAGCCATTGGCCATTGGATCTTTCCAAAATCGTGTAGCTCACATTCTATCTTGTACCTACATACATAAACACAAAAGAAAAATAATTTTTTTTTGGAAAGAAAAAAATTCTTTACACGCTCTCTACCCACGCGAGCTTCCTTCTTCCTCATATAGTTGTTTTTTTTTTTTTTTTTTCATATAGTTGTTTTTGTGCTGCACCTTTTTCACATATTGTGGAGCCTTCTTCGTTGAAAAGTCACGTATCAAGAGAGAAACTATTAGAGGAAAATAAAATCATTATTGTAGTCTCATGGCTTAAACTTTTGGTTTAAAATGATTCTTTATATGGTATCAAAGTCTCTATGACCAAATGATTACGAGTTCGATCCTCAATATCCCATATTATATTATAATAATTAAATATTATGAATTTTTTAGCATAGGTTTATGGATCAGATGCATTGTTCACTTTTTGAGCCCAATAAGTTATCATGGCTGCATGTGCTGGAATTGCACCATGATTTGTCATGATTTTGAACCGGATATTTATGCATCCACATACTTCGGATGACAAATTTGCCCCGTTGTCTGATTTGATTTAAATCCGTCGTCGTTTTCAAAGAACGAAAAATTTCAAATCCAACATTTTGTTCATCCTGATCTTTACCAATCATCAAAAGCATACAATAAACGTATTTGGTTTCATTGTGACCAATCAGACGTATTTGGTTTCATTGTGACCAATCAGTGCTGCAGTGTTGAAATTTTCAATAGCCACCTTATCGCGCAAAGAACAACAACTTTGTTGGTAATATTGTACCATTCCTTCACGGTATAAAATTTCTAGGTTGCCACTCCCCCTATAATGTTTCAAAAACTATAATTGGCGGTCTTTGTTGTACCGTTCCTCTGGCATCATTACCCACTCAAACAACCCCTTGAATTCCTCTTAAGGGTCGCCGTGACAATCGTTGACTACTTCATGAAGAAACGGTCTTTGCGTGGTAGTTGAAGTCATTGGCAAACATGCAAATTTCTCCAACGATGCATTTTATACACCAAATCATGGGCTTTTTGACCCTTATGCCCCTTAATTAATAATTAATTACCAAATTGCCCCTCATTCAAAACTATTTCGAAAATTTACCCTCCCCAACAAACATAACACCAATCTGCCCCTGTTTGACCGTTGACCACGAAGCCTACCCGGGTACACCATTATCTACCCGGGTAAATTTTGAAACTTTTTATCTACCCGAGTATGTAGGGATGTACCCGGGTAGAGTTCTTGAATCTGGGAAAATGTATGAATTATTTACCCGGGTACGTAGAAGTGTACCCGGGTAAATCGCGACGGTAGGGTTTTAAAATACCCCAGCAGCGCCATTCGAAAACCCACAAAAGGGGTACCCGAGTAGAGCTGCTGGAGGAGTGTCATCTTGACGATGATGACAATGGGGATGACACACAATCGGATGAAGAGAATGGGGAGGACACGGCATCGGATTAGTGTGTCCATAGGGTTTCATATCATTGATTTAGTTTGATGTAATGTAGTCATTTTGGTACATTTAGGAACTTTACCTACATTGCATGGATGTTTTTGTACTGGATGTTCAAAATTTGAATGAATGAAATTTTCGTTTTGCGCACGTTCAGACTTGTTGGTTCTATGCATTAGTATGGGACCTTGCATTAATATTGTCATAATTAATTTGGAAATCAATTCAACCCAAAGTAGTTTATTATTCATTTTCAACTTTGATTGGCGCACATCTTGATTACTGCATCCTATTTCTACGAAATCAATCCACCCCCAAGTCATACCGTATGTAGGTATTGCACAACAATTACCAAAATGCAACAAAAATTGCCAAAACAGCATCTGCAACAGCATCTGCAACTGGTCTACCCGGGTACCACGAATAGTCTACCCGGGTAAGATGTACTCGGGTATATCATTACGAGTTACCCGGGTAGACCAGTTGCAGATGCAGCAGCAGGTGCTGTTCAATCCATTTTGTTAGCATCTTGGTAATTGATGTGTAATACAATAACCTTAACTGACTCGGGGAAGGGGTAAATGGGTATGGTAGACATTCGGATTGCACAATACGGAACGAGTGACTCGCTAAACTTAACGGATACATTTCAACAATACATTTCAACAACACAAGAATACAGTTCAACAATACATTTCAACAACACAATACATAACTAATACAAGATAAAGTTTAGGGTACAAGGAAACAAAACAATACGTAAAGTGATTGTCATTACAAAACAAAGTACTACACAAAAACAATACGTAATCATGCTTGTCTTAGTCTCAATGGACATGTACGAATGTTATGTCCAACTTGCTTGCAATGCTTACATCTGCTCTGACTGCTAGAGGGTTGAGACTCAACCCAATCCATCTCATTCTGAATCCTTGAAGACTTTGGTCTTCCTTTTGCACGTACCAACTGAGCATCCGGAATTACAGTAGGCCCAACAACGGATGGAATCAACAATTCATTGCCAATAGGAAACCAGTGTGCAGCATATACTTTAGCAATGGTTGGAATTTTGAAAACATGATCCACATAATCATAATGGTTTAGCTTGGCTACCTTGCAAACTGCTAATACATGACTGCAGGGATACCTCCTTGCTGTAAACCTACCACACTGACATGTACGATTGATTAAGTCCACTCTCATGATGTCACCGACCTCGTGTGTAGATTGATTGTAGGCATCCTCAACCTCAAACAATAACAGGTCACTATCATATATCCTCACACGATAAGTGCCAGCCAATTCATCATTTTTTTGCAACGCTGCCTCAACCTTCTTTGAAATTATCCAACCTTGTGAGATATCTTTTTCAATCCCTTCACGTCTCTTGACGAAATACTCAACGAGTCTACTGAATGTCATCTTGACCAATGCAGATATAGGCAGATTTCGTGCTCCACGAAGCACCTTATTCACACACTCAGATAGGTTAGTTGTCATATGACCAAACCTACGTCCTGTCTCATCATACGACCTGCACCATTGCTCTTTCGGAATCGCATCCAACCATGAAGCAACTTCAGGATTGTTCTCGATAAATTCCTTGTACCTAATGTCGAAATTTATCTTTGAACATGTGTACCCTGCAAAAAACCATGACATATGCATAGGTTAGTGAATTTCACCACCGTTTTCTTCAAATGGTTGAAAATGTGAGTAATTATACCGTACATTACCTAATTTCATCAACGTTTTCTTCAATTCCACATTCCTAAAACGGGTATTGAAGTTGCTTCCGATGTGACGTAGACAAAATACATGATAAGCATATGGAGGCTGCCACCCTCCGTGGTCTTTCACCGCCCTTATGATGCTTCGATGACGATCGGATATTAGACAAATACCATGCCTATGTGTGACATGAAAACGTAAAAGGCTAAGAAACCAGGACCAATCATCCAACCTCTCACCTGGAGGAACAACAACAAAGTCAATAGGGATGAGCTCAGAAATTATTTACAGTATGAAGTGGCAAAGAAGGGTCACATGCTTTCACATACCCCAAAGCAAAATTATTTACTCACCTGGAGGAACAACAGCAAAGGCAATAGGGAGCAGAAATCCATCTCCATCCTGAGATGTTGCAATCAATAGAGTACCTCTGTACTTCCCATACAGATGAGTGCCGTCAATTTGAATTATAGGCTTGCAGTGTTTGAATGCTTCAATGCATTGGTGAAATGTCCAAAAAACCCTTTGAAATACGGCCCTGTCTGTATAAACCCGACGTTCATCAAAACATTGATTTGTATCAAGTTTGAACACAGAACCCACATTCACCTCCGTCATATACTTCAGCCAATTTGGCAAGAATGCGTACGATTTCTCCCAGTCACCAAACAACTTAACGATGGCCTTCATTTTTGCCTTCCAGGCCTTCCTGTACGTTATGTTGTATCCATATGTTCCCTGTATCCTCTCCTGTATCAGAGCTGGTCTTGTGGATGGATCTTCCTTTAACATATCTGGAAAAAAAAATTAACTTTACCATATTCTCAATTAATCTGAATCATTAAATAAACAGTGGAATACATACTCATTATAGCCGCACAAATGACATTTGAATCCAACTGTCTATGATCC
This sequence comes from Gastrolobium bilobum, assembly GCF_033153095.1. Taxonomy (NCBI): domain Eukaryota; kingdom Viridiplantae; phylum Streptophyta; class Magnoliopsida; order Fabales; family Fabaceae; genus Gastrolobium; species Gastrolobium bilobum. Next base: position 52,696 of record NW_026898468.1, read on the forward strand.
TGTGCTAGGCCTTGATTTAGGCATGTGTGACCTTGACCCCATTTACGTACCACCCAGTTAGCTCCCTTCTTCGGCTTAATTGCCCTCATATACCAGGGACAACCGTCAGCATGGTTTTTACACTTCATAACAAATCTTGACTCGTCGCTTTTTTCAACTATGGCTGTCCTGCGCCCCTTCATACAATGTATCTTCACAGCATGTTGCAATTCTGGTTTGGACCCAAATTCTTGTTGCACAAATAACGGATCTCCTAACTTCCAACCTCCGTGCAAGTCATCATCGCCATATAGGATCTCCAACTCGTCATTAGGGTGCGCCCAGTTAATGAATGAATAATGTTGGCTTTCATTCCAGAATGGCTCCTCAGACCCTGCATCTAAAGATCATGTCAAATTTAATAACTTACCACAAATAATAAATTGTCTAAAGCAAATATTCAAATTTAATAACTTACCACTACTGACTGGGTCGACATGAAGTGGTGACAAGGCTGGGGTACCGAGACTTACGGCGCTCATGTCAGCCTCAAAATTACCGTCCACGTCAGTGTCTGACGAATCACCTTCTGGAATAGCACTTTCAGGTTCTCCCTCATCTTCGCTGTCCACATAGTCCTCGTCTTCATCCTCTTCATCCTCATCCCATGCTACCTGAGGAGGTGCAGAAGATCGTACAACTGTATCTTCTTGACCGGTACAGTGTGCAGTAGTGGTTGTATGCACCGGTAAAGATGAAGATTGTCCAACATCAACTTCAACATATATCTCAATATATTTTAATACTTTCCATTCAACAAACGCATCTGTTACGAACTCCACATCTTCATCATCATTTATATCGTTTCCAATGTAGTATATTGTATCCATATCCACTACAGTCTCTAACCTGGCTATCATGCGGTGGATGGAATGTATGCCTTCTGACCCCATTTTTTGAAGAATTCTCTCCTTCAGTTCATTGCATGTAGTGCCCACTTTGATTTTCATCGTTTTTGTTTTTC
>NW_026898469.1:0-54508 GCF_033153095.1 Gastrolobium bilobum
TTTCTTCTTCTTCATCGATTTCTCTGTAATCTTATGCTTTTGAATATTGAATTATTTTTAGCCATGATTATGCTTGGCTAGTTTCTTTTATTGTAGTTAGGGTCACGAGCCTATGTGAACCCTTGTTACGATGGATTGATTTAGTTTTATTCATTTATATAATTATCTTTGTCTCTACCTTGTGCGTATTTTCTATTTTCTTTATTAGAACTGATCAATCTGATAGTTGGGAATAGTTTGAGGGTTAGAACCCTAGATAGGAATATTGGGGTTTTGATCTTGAAAGGGGGTAGGACAACAATTGGTATGCATGCTAGGAATAGATGCGTATTTAATTGCGGATGCTTAAATTATTGTGCTCATTGCTTAAATCCCATGAGGAACATTGCAAGGAATTGGGGTTCCAATTGGGGATTAAAGGGTTAACCTTGCAAGGAATTGAGGGTTAACTAATAAATATTTTTAGATAATAATTTATCTGAGTAATTATATGAATAAATATTGTGAATCAATCCAAAGTAAGAAGTGGGGATCATAAGGTGAGTGCGCTCTAGCTACAATATTTTTCTCATATTTTTTAAAATCAAATCTCATTGTTATTGTTTTATTTCTCTTAAATAAAATTATAAAAACAAGTCTTTATTTTTATTTCATATTGTTACTCGAATTCAATTCACAATTTTCCAAACAACAAACCGAGTTTTCCAACTTAAGGGGACTGGTTATTATAGTACTTGGTTTACAATCCCTGTGGAGACAATACTCTACTTACTCATTATATTACTTGTGCGATCGGTATACTTGCCGGAGAGCATCATAAGTTCCGTAGAGGACTTAGTGATGTGATTGCAGAGCATATTACTGGAGCTGCTTCGAGGGATTTTGGTACACTGGTTCAGCAGTGTAAGGACTTTGAGGATGTCTGCATTACGAGCAAGGCCAAGAGGGCCAAGGTTGATGAGACCAAAGGAACGAGTGGTTCCAATTCCTGGAAGGACAAGAGGTTTGCTGAGAAAGGCTAGGTAAAACAGTTTGTGACTAGGCAGGCGCCTGGTCAGTTCAAGAGGACTTCTCCGCAGCAGGGAAGCTTTGCGAGGCCTCTTTCCACTCCTTGATATTCGGGGTGTGGAAAGGAGCATGTGGGACGTTGTGCTTCGGGGCAGTTGGTATGCTTTCAGTGTGGCAAGGAGGGCCACTTTTCTAGAGACTGTCCGTCGTCGAGGCGAGAGCTGCAGTTGTTCAGGAAATTCTATTGCAGATGGTTCCTTTGGCACCTACTTCGACACCTGCAGTGCCACCTGTTACTGGGCGTGTCTACACGTTGGATAGGTAGTAGTCGGATTGAGCTCCGAACCTTGTTAGAGGTACTGTGTCTGTTGGTGATTCATCTTTTGATGTATTGTTTGATTCCGGGGCTACGCATTCGTTTGTTGCAACCCCGATTGCTTTGGGGCTTGAGTTGCCCATGTTTGTGCTTTCTCCATCGTTGTGGGTGATTACCGCCACCAGAGAAAAGTGTGATGCTACCACTGTACATCGAGATGTCATGTTTCAGTAGGAGGGCCGTGACTTCCCGGTAGATCTGGTAGGGTTGCCGATGGCTAATTTGGAAATCATCCTTGGCGTGGATGGATTGTCCAATAGTTGATTGATTGATTGATTGTTGTGCCTAGCGAGTGGTGATGTCTCCGTGTGATTCCGCAACTAGTTCCTAACCGTACATTTCATTACTGCAGGCTAGGAAGGCCTTGAGACCAGGGGCATTCAGATATGTCATGTTGGGAGGTTTAGTTAGAAGGACACAGGAGGATATCACTGGCATTCTTGTGGTAAGGGAATTCCTCGGAGTATTTCTGGAGGAGATTCCTGAGTTTCCGCCACAGAGGGAGATAGAGTTCTCAATTGACTTGTTTCCTAGTGTGGGGCTGATTTCGTGAGCTCCATATCAGATGTCGCTACCAGAGTTGGCTGAGTTGAAGTAGCGTTCTGAGGGTCTTTCGGCGAAAGACTTCATCGGACCGAGCGTGTTCCCTTGGGAAGCACCAGCCATGTTGTTTTTGAGGAAAGATGCCTTACGCCATTACTTTAGCGTGATGGTGTTCTGTTTGAGGATGTGAAATTCTCTTCAGAGAAACTGAGTGTGTAACACTTGGAATTTGTGGCAGCGGCCACGCGCGATCTTGTATATGCGAGACGGTGCATGTACAAATCATCTGTGAGTTCAGTGGTCTCCATGACTCTAGGATCTTATGTTGATTATCGATTTGCTTCATAAGTAGTTCGCATATTAACATCATGGTTAGTGTCAAGCATGAAATGAGTACGATAGATTGTTGTAATGTATCAATGTCATTTCACCTTTAATTGAGTTTCGATTTTGCAGAGGCCATGGAGATTGAGGTATACTGTTGCATTTAGTATTCGAATTATTATGTTACTAAGATTGAAAATTTTGCAGGTGTACGTGAACTAAGGTACGTTATTATGTGAATGAATATGCTAAATGACATGTGTTGGTTGAAATGAGTATGATTTTGATTTCGTACAATAATCATGAATATGAAGTTATTCTGAAATTAATGATTTATCAAATTGTGAGACTAGTCTATGTTAGAGTCATGGAATAAGACCAAACTCACTTGAGTTTTGTGTGGATTCTTGAGTTGTGAGGTTAGGTCACCTCTATTGAGAGAGTGACTAGTGATCCCAGAGTTTTGAATGGCATTTTTGATGTCATTGTGAAACTTTGAGTTTTGTCTGTGACCTCTTTGTTGGGGGTGCACTTCTCGAGATGGAGAGACTGTGAGAGTCTTGAATGAGCTCAGGGAGAAGATCCAAGAGGCACAAGGTCAGAGAGAGTGCCTGTACTACGTGAAGAACCAAGACGGTGTGCCTTGGAATGAGGATGGACTTCTGTTGTTTCAGAAGCAGATTGTGATACCTCAGGCCCTTTGACCGAAGAGGTTATGGCTAAGGCCCATAAGCGACAGTTTATTGTTCATCCTGGTGCGACAAAGATGTATCAAGACCTAAAGAGAATTTTCTGGTGGCCAAGAATGAAGAAGGTCATAGCGATGTAGGTGTCCAAGTGTTTGATTTGCCAGAAGGTGAAGTTAGAACACCCGAAGCCGTAAGTTAAACTTCAACCTCTTGAGATTCCGGAATGGAAATGGGAGAGCATTGCCATGGACTTCGTTGTGGGTTTGCCTGAGACTCAGGCTGGCTGTGACTCTTTTGGGTCATCGTGGACAGATTGTCTAAGTCTGCCCACTTTCTTCTGGTAAAGGTGAGCTTTTCTTCAGAGCAGTTGGCCTAACTCTGTGTTCGCGAGATCGTGAGGCTTTACGGGGTGCCCGAGAGTATCTTCTGCGATAGGGACCCGAAGTTCACATGTCGATTCTGGGAGGCACTGCGGGGAGCTTTTGGAACTCAGTTGAGACTGAGTACAACCTATCACCCTTAGACTGTTGGACAGACTGAGTGGACCATCCTGATTTTGGAGGACATGCTGAGAGTTTTCACTTTGGGGCAGGGCTCAGCATGAGATAGGTACCTGGCATCGGTTGAGTTTTGTGAAATTGTGTTTTTCCTTGCTAGCCTGGGCATAGAACCCTGTGAGACGCTGTTTGGTAGGAGGTGTAGAACTCCTACCTGTTGGTCTGAGGTTGGAGATAAAGAGTTGTTTGTCTTGGACTTTGTCCAATTTACCACCCAGCAGATTCAGTTGATCAGAGAGAAGCTGAGGCAGGCACACAATCGCCAGAAGAGTTACTACAATGTAAAGCAGCGTCTACTGGAGTTCAGTAAGAGTGAGCACGTGTTTGTGAAACTTTCACTGTCATCGGTGTTGTTTGGGCACTCAGAGTGAGGAAACTGAGCTCGCGATTCATTGGGCCATACCAGTTACGTGGTAGAGTAGGACCTGTTGCCTACCGATTTGCCTTGCCTCCGAACTTGGCCAACACCCACGACGTGTTTCACGTGTCTCAACTTCGCAAGTTTGTAGCGGATCCTTCGCACGTGGAGCAACCGGATGTTGTGGAGGTTCGGGAGAACTTGAAAACTCCCGTCGGACCACTTAAGTTTCTCGATCGTGGCGAGGAGCAGCTGAGGAGCGAGATCATTTCAATGGTCAGAGTACCTTGAACGGGAAGAATTCCTGAAGGGTAATTCTGGAAGCGAGAGGACGAGCTTCTCCGACAGTATCCCGCGCTTCGGGACAGATATGTTTTCTGATTTTGAGGACAAAATCCTAAAAAGGTGGGGTGAATGTAAGAACCCGTGTAAGAACCCGCACCGTTAATTAAGGTATTTAATTAATTAATTATGCAAAAATAGGAAATGATTCCATAATTGACCCTAATAATTATTTATGAGGCTTAATAATCATAATAAGTGATTGAGAATGCTGAAAGTCGCTTTTCGGAAGAAAAGTGCAGATACCGGTTCTGCTAGTCAGTATAAATGCGTGCCGAAAAAGTATCTCGAAAAATTAAAGTAAGTGCATGATAATTACTAGAATAATATGTAGGACTTGTAAAACGAGTTTCAAGTCCAAATAATGAGAACTGGTGCTAGAAACCGGTACTGGCTATGAAAAGCGCATACCGGAAAGGTGCTCAGAAAAATATAATAAAAATATGATAATTCTTGGAAAAATGTGTAGTTTCAGAATCCAAAGTTTGGGATGAAAATGCTAAGTGTAGCAATTAAAGTTAATACTGTGTGTTTAAGTGCGTTTGGGCTATAAATACTCCCATTATGGGCACAAAACCCTAGGATCAGATTTCTCTACGTGAGTTGGGGCTGACCATTTGCTGGTTACTGTTCCATTGGCTTTCCCTTCCATTTCTTGAGCCAAGTTGTGATCTTTCTTGAGTTTCTTCACATTTCCATCCTTGTAAACACTTGGAAGCATCCTTGTGGGAGTGAAAGGAGGGTCTTTTCTGAGTCTTAGCCACTGTTTGAGTCAGTCTTGAGGGCTGAGTTTTAAGGTTGAGTAGTGGAAGCCTTGGTCTTGCCATTTGTGAACTCCAAGTGTCTATCTTTGTGGAGAAAGGAGCCATCTTGTTGTGCATTTTCGTGCACCTTCTTAGTCAGAATTGTGAGGAGCTGTGTTGAGCTCCAAGAGCATCTCCCTTTGCTGTTTTTGAACTGTGGTATGATCACCAACCTTTAACTTGAGTTTTAAGGCTTAAAAATGATACCTCGATGCATCTAATGACTAAAAGATGATAACTTGTTGTTGGGTAATGTTGAACACGCCTAGAAATGCATGATTAGGTGTTTAAAATCGGTAAAAAGGGAACCTTTAAGGGATATCTTCATGAAAATGCAGAAACTGCATTTTGTCGTGAAATATCCGGATATTTGTCGAACAGATATCCAGATATCAGATATCCGGATATGGGATTCTGGATATCCGGATATGCAATATCCGGATATGGTCCCGAGGAATATCCGGATATTCTGGGATTTCGCAGAACAGTAGCTGTGCTGTGTGTATAGTAGGCTATTGAGGGGTTGTGGACCCTAGTTTGATGAAGTTGAACTTCTGTTTTTAATGGACTAAGCCAGAATCATGGGATTAAGGGCTTGTGGCTTTGATAGAAGCTTTAAGACTTGAAAACGTAATGAAAAGACGTTGTCTTTAATTGTATGCATGAGGTACATGTTTATTGATTTATATTTGGTCCATATCAGATTGTGATCTGCTGTGATTGGACTTTCAGCTTGTGGCATTGGATAGCTGGCTTAGAGGTAAGCTTTCGTGTCCTCGGTTTAGCCATGTTGTGGTTCCACCATGTCCCATGGGGGTATGGTTATATGCATGCTGTGTTACATGCTTTTGATGTTTTGGAAATACTGTTGAGCTATTGTATGTTAGTGCCTTGTTGATATGCATGGAGGTGTTCCACCTATACGGTAAGCCTGAGTATGTAGAACATACAAGAGGGTGAGGCTGTGGGTGAGGTGCAAACGGTGTTCCTTGTACTACATGTAGGGAATAGACGTATTCCTACATTTCTCTGGCCAGTAGATAGTGATTACACACATGCTATAGATATCTGTTGCACTACATAGTTTTGGAACTGATAATGATATAAATGCATTTCGAACTTATATTGCACATGTAAGTGAGCTTGGGGTGGAAGATCCTTGAGGACCCCTTGTCTTACTGAGATTTCTAGTTTAGAGATCTCACCCCACGTTTGGGGAATGCTTATTTCAGGGTCAGGTAATGTTGAGACCTCAGGCGGCAGGAGGCCGGAGCTGAGTTAGATGGCTGTTATAATATGCGGCCATGATTGGATGCTGGATTTGCATGCTGCTTTTATGCTTATAGCTTCTGTTTATGTTTTGGAGTTTGATGTTGAGACTTGTTGTTACTATGTTTATTTGGTGAGCATGGGGATTGTCCATGACACATGGTATTATTATGTCTTGAGTCTTTTGGAGTTGTAATAATGTATCAGGATATTGTCCGGATTACTTGATGTAATGCCGTGATTTAGATACACACTTTATCTATATATTGAGGTATTTCAGTAGATGTCTTATTGCAATTTACATACAGGCGATATTTTATGAAATTGATTAAGTAATCAAGTTGGTAATTGATAATGACGTCATAATTGAAAAGAAAAATAATATTCCGCATTTTTAATTAAGCACCGCTTAATACGATGTAATGTTAATATTCCGAGTATACACGGGGTGTTACATTTTATGGTATCAGAGCGATGGTTCAAGGGAAAAGGCTGTATGTATTGCAATGATTAGGATGTTTGGTTGTGTCTGTTTTGTGTGTTTGCTCTGTCGAGTATTATTATGATAATGCATATGTGACCACATTGCGTGGGCCTGATCAACTCATAATTTGTGTAACTTGTGCAGAATCATGGTAAGACCCGGGAGAAACCGCGAGACTTCGGAGGATCGGCCCGATCCTGTCTTGGCTGCATTAGCTGAGATGCAGGCGGCCCGACTAGTCGACCAGGAGGCCATGAGAATGGCAAACCAGGCCATGCTGGACGCCGTCAGAGAGGCGAACAGGAAGGCCACTGAGGACGTGTTGGAGGCCAACCGTCTGGCGAACATGACGATGTCTAGAGTCATGTTGGAGGAGATGAGGAATGGCCCTGATGTTGGTCATGCTCCACCGCCACCCCCTCCACCGTCACCACCACCACCACCTCCACCCAGTCTGCAGGATGACTCTCAGAGTCAGATGGAAGATGGCAGTCATCTTACAGGGGCCATGCAGACCGTCCCTATTTTTGTTGAGGATTGTGATGAGATCGTTCACCGGCTGAATGCTTTCCGTAAGCATAAGCCACCTGCCTTTGATGGATCCTTTGATCCTGTTGCTGCGGCATGTTGGCTTCAGGCGTTAGACAAGATTTTTCGGGTCATGCAGTGCACAGATCCGCAGAAGTTTATGTTCGCTACTTACATGCTGGAGGGCGATGTCCATGAGTGATGGACAAACCTTGCTCATGTCTACGAGATGAAGGGTCATGTGATGACTTGGCCTATGTTTGAAGACTTCTTCTTGGGTCAGTACTTTCCATATGACGCTCAGGAGAGGCAGCAGAGAGAGTTTGACAGATTGGTTCAGGGCTCGTTGTCTGTGGACGAGTACCTGGCCAAGTTCAACCAGTTGGTGAAGTTTGCACACTTCAGGATGGCGAGGCCTATTCCTACATTTCTGGCAGCTAAGTTCCGGAGGGGACTTAGTGAGGATATTGCTGGTTACCTAGCTGGTTCTGCTTCTAGAGATTTTGGGACACTGGTTCAGCAGTGTCGTGATATTGAAGATTACTACAGCTCGAGTAAGGCCAAGAAGGTCAAGGTTGCTAAGGCGACGAAGGTTGTAGCTGGTAGTTCCACTTCTTGGCGAGACAGGAAGTTTGGGAACAAGGGCAAGGGTAAACAGTTGGCAGCTCGGTAGGCGCCGAGTCAGTTCAAGAGGACTTCTGTTCAGGGGAGTGCAGCGAGACCTCCTGCTCCCAGGTGTTCGGGATGCGGGAAGACTCATTTTGGGCCGTGCTCTACCGGCCAGTTGATTTGCTTTCAGTGTGGCAAGGAGGGCCACTTCTCCAGAGACTGTCCGTCGGCGACGGCGAGGGCTACTGCAGTGCAGGCAGTGCCGTTTCAGATGGTTCCCCTTCCACCTACTTCGGCACCGGCAGTGCCACCATCTTCTGGGAGAGTTTATACTCTGGATCGTCAACAGTCGGATCGAGCTCCGAACCTTGTCAAGGGTACTGTTACGATTGGTACATCAACTGTTGATGTGTTGTTTGACTCTGAGGCTACGCATTCTTTTGTTGCTACCCGATTGCTGTGGGGCTTGAGTTGCCCAGTGATGTGCTTTCTCCACCGATGCGGGTGACTACCGCCACCGGAGAAAGATGTGATGCTACCACTGTTCATCGCGATGTGGCGTTTCAGTGGGATGGTCGTGAGTTCTCGGAGGATCTGATAGGATTGCCGATGGCCAACTTGGAGGTTATTCTGGGCATGGATTGGCTGTCCAGAAATTGTGTGATGATTGACTGTTGTGCCAAGCGTGTAGTGTTATCTCCGTGTGATTCCACAGCCAGTTCCTCGCTGTACATTTCGTTGCTGCAGGCTAGGAGAGCCTTGAGAGCAGGGGCATTTGGTTATGTCATGTTGGGAGGTTTGGTGAGTGGTACACAGGAGGACATCACCGGCATTCCTGTGGTGAGGGAATTCCTCGAGGTGTTTCCTGAGGAGATTCCTGAGTTTCCGCCACAGAGGGAGATAGAGTTCTCCAGTGATCTGTTGCCGGGTGTGGGGCCGATTTCTTTAGCTCCATACCGGATGTCGCCACCGGAGTTGGCAGAGCTGAAGAAACATATTGAGGATCTTTCAGCGAAAGATTTTATTAGACCGAGTGTGTCTCCTTGGGGAGCACCGGTTATCTTTGTGAAGAAGAAGGACAGGACAATGCGATTGTGCACCGACTACAGGCAGCTGAACAAGGTGACAATCAAGAACAAGTATCCCCTTCCTCGGATTGATGATCTGTTGGATCAGCTCAGGGGTGCTTGTGTGTATTCCAAGATTGATCTCTGGTCCGGATACCATCAGATTCGGGTGAAGCCGGAGGATGTCCCGATGACCGCATTTCGCTCGAGATATGGTCATTTTGAGTACTTGGTGATTCCGTTCGGTCTCACCAATGCACCTGTTGTGTTCATGGATTACATGAACAAGATTTTCCAGCCGTACCTGGATCAATTTGTGTTCGTCTTCATTGACGATATTTTAATTTACTCCAAGACGGAGGAAGAGCATGTGGAGCATTTGAGAACTGTTCTACAAGTGCTGAAGGAGAAGAAGCTGTATGCATAGCCTTCAAAGTGTGAGTTTTGGCTCAAGTCTGTGAAGTTTCATGGGCATGTTATTTCTACTGAGGGAGTTGCAGTGGATCCAAACAAGATTGAGGCCGTACTGGATTAGGAGAGACCCAAGACAGTTACGGAAGTGAGGAGCTTTCTGGGTTTGGCAGGGTACTATCGGAGGTTCATCAAGGGATTCTCCACCTTGGTTTTGCCATTGACTCGCCTTACTCGGAAGGAGACTCCATTTGTGTGGACTCACGAGTGTGAGGTCTGTTTTCAGGAGTTGAAGGAGAGACTGACTACTGCTCATGTGTTGGTCCTTCTTGATCCTGCGCTTGAGATTGAGCTTTACACCGACGCCTCCGGGAAGGGGCTAGGTTGTGTGTTGATGCAGTTGGGCAAAGTGATTGCCTATGCTTCGAGGCAGTTGAAACCTCATTAGGAGAACTACCCTACTCATGACTTGGAGTTGGCTGCTATTGTGTTTGCTTTCAAGATTTGGAGGCATTATCTTTTTGGTTTGAGGTTTATGGTGTTCAGTGACCACAAGAGTTTGAAGTACCTGTTCGACTAGAAGGAGTTGAACATGAGGCAGAGGAGATGGATGGAGTTCATAAAGGACTACGACTTTGAGCTAAGGTATCATCCGGGAAAGGCCAATGTGGTAGCTGATGCTTTGAGTCGGAAATCCAGTAGTTCATCCAGTTTGTTAGTTGGTAACTTCGATGTGGTTGAGAAGTTTCGCAACTTGGCAGTGACCGCTCCGTGTGAGAGTTTACTTCCCGGGTTGGAAGCATCAGATGTTGTGAACGAGCTGCTAGAAAAGATTAAAGAGGCACAAGTTCAGAGAGAGTGTCTGGATTATGTGAAGAACCAAGACGGTGTGTCTTGGAATGATGATGGATTGCTTTTGTTTCAGCAGAGGATTGTAGTTCCTCGAGGTCCATTAACAGAGGAGGTTATGGCAGAAGGCCATAAAGGTCAGTTTTCTATCCACCCTGGTGCTACTAAGATGTATCAAGACCTGAAGAAGAACTTCTGGTGGCCGGGCATGAAGAAAGATTTTGCTATCTTTGTGTCCAAGTGTTTGGTTTGCCAGAAGGTGAAGATTGAGCATCAGAGACCGTCTGGTGAACTTCAACCTCTTGAAGTACCACAGTGGAAGTGGGAAGGTATTTCCATGGACTTCGTGGTGGGATTGTCGAAGACTCAGGCGGGTTGTGACTCTATTTGGGTCATTGTGGATAGACTGACGAATTTTGCCCATTTTCTTCCAGTGAAGGTGAGCTTCACTACAGAGCAGTTGGCCAAGCTTTATGTCCGCGAGATTATGAGGCTTCACGGGGTGCCCGAGAGTATCATTAGTGATAGGGACCCGAAGTTCACATCTCGGTTCTGGGAGACGCTGCAGGAGGCTTTTGGTACGCAGTTGAGATTGAGTACCGCCTATCACCCTCAGACTGATGGACAGACTGAGAGGACTATCCAGACCTTGGAGGACATGTTGCGAGCTTGCACGTTGGAGCAGGGCTCGACATGGGATAGGTACCTTCCGTTGGTTGAGTTTTCTTACAACAACAGCTTTCATGCTAGCCTGGGCATGGCGCCCTACGAAGCACTGTATGGTAGGAGGTGTCGGACTCCTACTTGTTGGTCTGAGGTTGGGGACAAGGAGCTTTTTGGCTTGGACTTTGTCCAAGACACCACCTTGCAGATCCAGTTGATCCGTGAAAAGTTGAAGCAGGCGCAGAATCGCCAGAAAAGCTGAAAGAAACTGACCTTGAAGGTCGAGGCATATGAGAGGGAAAAACAAAATTTTTCGAGCGGAATAACATATACCATATCAAGAAACATGCTTTAGGGCATGGATGTTACCTTGTTTGCTTTCCAAAACTGGAGGATGATCAAGATGAGGCTTGAAGATGCAAGCCCTCTAATGTTGATCCACACCACCCTTTGTCAAGACGGAAGAACTCTTCTTCAAGGCCACCAACGAAAACACCAATGGAGGCAAGTTATGCGCCCAATGTGTGAAGGAGGAGGCTAGGTCAAGGTGTTTAGAAGAGTGTATACTCAGCAAGAATAGACACAAAAGTGGCGCATGGTTTTCTTTTAAAAAGGCTAGGTTATTTCGAAACTCACTTAAGAAAAACCTCACAAAAGGAACCCACAAAGAGATAAGAGAATGAGTTAATTAAAATCTGATTTACTTCACTCAAATAAGGCCCTATATATAGCGCACACTAGGGGGATGAGTGGAGTTGTTGCAAAATTCAAATCTTGTCAACAACCTCCTCTCACATCCTCATGATATCAAGTGAATATCTCAACAAGAATCTGACTCAACAACCATCATATGGCTAGCCATATGGTGCGCCCCACTTGGCCTCATAACAGTCCAGATACATTGAACAGTTGCATTCAAACTTGAACCAACTGTCTCACTTATTCTCTCAACAAACCAAATCTGACTGGAGCTCATTTGGTTGATCCTATGACCATCATCAGATACCTTAATTAGCGCCTCATATCCTCACTAGAAGATTCTCAAAGATCTCCTCTTGATATTTGGGATTTGTTCCAACAAGATCTTATCTTATCCTTTTGTTATGAAACAACTTTTCATAGCCAATTCAAATTCGAATTCAAACATTTGAATTCAAACGTTCAAATATTTAAATTTTAAATTCAAATTCAAATTCCAAATTCAAATTCAAATTTCAAATTCAAAATTCAAATTCAAAATTCAAAATTCAAAATTCAAAATTTCAAATTTCAAATTCAAATTTCAAATTTCAAATTTCAAATTCAAAATTCAAAATTCGAATTTCAAAATTCAAATTCAAATTTCAAAATTCAAAATTCAAAATTTAAACATTTGATAATTAATTTAACTAATTAAATTAATTAGTAATGTCTTGGACCATCCAAGCCCATTAACTAACCATGCGCCCTTTTTTCCTTTTGGTGGGCTTCCAAACTTCTTCTTGGGCTAATAACCATTATTAGGCCCAATACCTTTAATGCTATATTGTCATGACAATAAGGTGTTAGTGTGTGACCCATTAGGCCCAACATAGCCACTGACATAAATGGGCTTGGGCCCAATAAGCCCACAACCCATCTAATGACAACACAGAGCACTAGCAATTCTTTGTTGCCCCAGAGCTAGTTAGGTTAATGACATAATCATCCTATTACACATATTTGGTTGCCGTATGTATTTCCTTTCGTCTCGGTTACCTTCCCATAAAACCTAGGGTAAGGAAACGTATCAACCCTTGCGGTTTAGGGTAAGCTTTATTCGAAATAGGGAATCTTCAATTTACTGACTCTAAAGGCAGATCATCTCATGATCTCTTTTACTATGCATAGATTCCCGAGTCCCTGTAAATGTCCTCCCGATTTCTCCGGTTTACAGATAACCTAATCTCTCACAGAGATCTGACGAATTCCTTCAGCTTATCACCCTAGCCCTGTGCTCTTTCAGAACAAGCCCAACAATATACCTATGAGTCTCCATGTTTCAGGCAGACGAGGTATACAGTCAAAGCATGCCTTCTAGAACACAGTCTAGGTAATAACTTCTCGTCTAAGGAAAGACATACCCAAATATAAAGAGACTACTCTAATGATACTATCTGTGAGAGTTCCTCATAGAGTCTCTTGGTGGGTCTGTTCAGTGCAAGCTATACCCTTATAGGTCCACCCACGACTTTAGCTAAGACATCTCCATATCTGTAGCACATGAGGTCTATACCTTGTATCCATATACAAGTAGATAAGTCGTGCTAGTCTTACCCGAGATTACTGACCCCATTCCCAGTATCTCTAGACTAGGAACATAAAATTAGGAATAAACATCTGGTATTCTTGAATTCTCATGATTGTGATCTCATCACGGATACTCAAGAGATACATATTTTATTCCACGGGGTTTATCAAGTTATTCATAATATATTAACATTAATATCGAGACAGAATTATGAAACAAGATAAAGAGTGCTTTCTTTTATTTGCGACAATATTAAAAAAATCTACATCTATGTCCTTATTTAATCATAAGATTGTCTCTAGGACACCCAAATACTAACAAGAGCTACTATGATATCAAGCATCGTCCGCTGGAGTTCAGTGAGGGTGAGCACGTGTTTGTGAGACTTTCACCTGTCACCGGTGTTGGTCGAGCGCTTGGAGTGAGGAAGCTGAGCCCGCGATATATTGGGCCATACCAGATCCTTGGTAGAGTAGGACCTGTTGCCTACCGGCTTGCCTTGCCTCCGAACCTGGCTAACATCCACGACATGTTTCACGTGTCTCATCTTCAAAAGTACATAGCAGATCCGTCGCACGTGGTGCAACCGGATGATGTGGAGGTTCGGGAGAACCTAAAGACTCATGTCGGACCACTCAGAATTCTCGATCGTGGCGAGAAACAGCTGAGGAGCAAGATCATTCTGATGGTCAAGGTGCAGTGGACCGGAAGGACTCCTGAGGAGTGCACTTGGGAGCGTGAGGACGAGCTTCTCCGGCAGTACCCCGAGTTTCGACCAGGTATTTTTCTGATTTTGCGGTCAAAATCCTAAAAAGGTGGGGTGAATGTAAGAGCCCGCACCGTTAATTAAGGTATTTAATTAATTAATTATGCAAAAATAGAAAATGATTCCATAATTGACCCTAATAATTATTTATGAGGCTTAATAATCATAATAAGTGATTAAGAATGCTGAAAGTCGCTTTTCGGAAGAAAAGTGTAGATACCGGCTCTGCTAGTAGGTATAAATGCGTGCCGAAAAAGTATCCCGGAAAATTAAAGTAAGCGCATGATAATTACTAGAATAATATGTAGGACTTGTAAAACGAGTTTCAAGTCCAAATAATGAGAACTGGTGTTAGAAACCGGTACTGGCTATGAAAAGCGCGTACCAGAAAGGTGCTCAGAAAAATATAGTAAAAATATGATAATTCTTGAAAAAATGTGTAGTTTCAGAATCCAAAGCTTGGGATGAAAATGCTAAGCGTAGCAATTAAATTTAATATTGTGTGTTTAAGTGCGTTTGGGCTATAAATACTCCCATTATGGGCACAAAACCCTAGGATCAGATTTCTCTACGTGAGTTAGGGCTGACCATTTGCTGGTTACTGTTCCATTGGCTTTCCCTTCCATTTCTTGAGCCAAGTTGTGATCTTTCTTGAGTTTCTTCACATTTCCATCCTTGTAAACACTTGGGAGCATCCTTGTGGGAGTGAAAGGAGGGTCTTTTCTGAGTCTTAGCCACTGTTTGAGTCAGTCTTGAGGGCTGAGTTTGGAGGTTGAGTAGTGGAAGCCTTGGTCTTGCCATTTGTGAACTCCTAGTGTCTATCTTTGTGGAGAAAGGAGCCATCTTGTTGTGCATTTTCGTGCACCTTCTTAGTCGGAATTGTGAGGAGCTGTGTTGAGCTCCAAGAGTATCTCCCTTTGCTGTTTTTGAACTGTGGTATGATCACCAACCTTTAACTTGAGTTTTAAGGCTTAAAAATGGTACCTTGATGCATCTAATGACTAAAAGATGATAACTTGTTGTTGGGTAATGTTGAACACGCCTAGAAATGCATGATTAGGTGTTTAAAATCGGTAAAAAGGGAACCTTTAAGGGATTTCTTCACGAAAATGCAGAAACTGCATTCTGTCGTGAAATATCCGGATATTTGTCGAACAGATATCCGGATATCAGATATCCGGATATGGGATTCTGGATATCCGGATATGTCCAGTGAGATATCCGGATATTGCATATCCGGATATGGTCCCGAGGAATATCCGAATATTCTGGGATTTCGCAGAACAGTAGCTGTGCTGTGTGTACAGTAGGCTATTGGGGGGTTGTGGACCCTAGTTTGATGAAGTTAAACTTCTGTTTTTAATGGACTAAGCTAGAATCATGGGATTAAGGGCTTGTGGCTTTGATAGAAGCTTTAAGACTTGAAAACGTAATGAAAAGACGTTGTCTTTAATTGTATGCATGAGGTACATGTTTATTGATTTATATTTGGTCCATATCAGATTGTGATCTGCTGTGATTGGACTTTGAGCTTGTGGCATTGGATAGCTGGCTTAGAGGTAAGCTTTCGTGTCCTCGGTTTAGCCATGTTGTGGTTCCACCATGTCCCATGGGGGTATGGTTATACGCATGCTGTGTTACATGCTTTTGATGTTTTGGAAATGTTGTTGAGCTATTGTATGTTAGTGCCTTGTTGATATGTATGGAGGTGTTCCACCTATACAGTAAGCCTGAGAATGTGGAACATACAAGAGGGTGAGACTGTGGGTGAGGTGCAAGCGGTGTTCCTTGTACTACATGTAGGGAATAGACGTATTCCTACATTTCTCTGGCCAGTAGATAGTGACTACACACATGCCATAGATATCTGTTGCACTACATAGTTTTGGAACTGATAATGATATAAATGTTTTTTGAACTTATATTACACATGTAAGTGAGCTTGGGGTGGAAGATCCTTGAGGACCCCTTGTCTTATTGAGATTTCTAGTTTAGAGATCTCACCCCACGTTTGGGGAATGCTTATTTCAGGGTCAGGTAATGTTGAGACCTCTGGCGGAAGGAGGCCGGAGCTGAGTTAGATGGCTGTTATAATATGCTGACATGATTGGATGCTGGATTTGCATGCTGCTTTTATGCTTATAGCTTCTGTTTATGTTTTGGAGTTTGATGTTGAGACTTGTTGTTACTATGTTTATTTGGTGAGCATGGGGATTGTCCATGACACATGGTATTATTATGTCTTGAGTCTTTTGGGGTTGTAATAATGTATCAGGATATTGTCCGGATTACTTGATGTAATGCCGTGATTTAGATACACACTTTATCTATATATTGAGGTATTTCGGTAGATGTCTTATTGCAATTTACATACAGGCGATATTTTATGAAATTGATTAAGTAATCAAGTTGGTAATTGATAATGACGTCATAATTGAAAAGAAAAAGAATATTCCACATTTTTAATTAAGCACCGCTTAATACGATGTAATGTTAATATTCTGAGTATACACGGGGTGTTACATTTTATGGTATCAGAGCGACGGTTCAAGGGAAAAGCCTGTATGTATTGCAATGATTAGGATGTTTGGTTGTGTCTGTTTTGTGTGTTTGCTCCGTCGAGTATTATTATGATAATGTATATGTGACCACATTGTGTGGGCCTGATCAACTCATAATTTGTGTAACTTGTACAGAATCATGGTAAGACCCGGGAGAAACCGCGAGACTTCGGAGGATCGGCCCGATCCTGTCCTGGCTGCATTAGCTGAGATGCAGGCGGTCCGACTAGCCGACTAGGAGGCCATGAAAATGGCAAACCAGGCCATGCTGGACGCCGTCAGAGAGGCGAACAGGAAGGCCACTGAGGACGTGTTGGAGGCCAACCGTCTGGTGAACATGACGATGTTTAGAGTCATGTTGGAGGAGATGAGGAATGGCCCTGATGTTGGTCATGCTCCACCGCCACCCCCTCCACCGCCACCACCACCACCACCACCACCTTTACCCAGTCTGCAGGATGACTCTCAGAGTCAGATGGGAGATGGCACCTACTCTCTCTTGGCCCAACATGTGGGCTTTTCAAACTTAGGCCCATTATGCCTTATTGGGACCAAAACACATATGCTGGAATTCAAGACAACTTAAGGTGTTTGTGTGCGACCCATCAGGCCCAACATAGCCACTGACATAAATGGGCTATGGCCTATTAGGCTCAATCCATCTATTGACAACACAGAGCACTAACAATACTTTGTTGTCCCAGAGCTAGTTGAGTTCATCGAATGATCAACCTGTTATACCTATTTGGTTACCGTGTGAATTGTCCTTTCGTCTCGGTTATCCATCCCATTGACCTAGGTCAAGGAAAATGTATCAACCCCTGCGGTCTAGGGTTATCTTTTGCGAAACAGGGAATCTTCATTTACGGTCTCTAAAGAACGGGACATCTCATGACTCCTTTACTATGCATAGATTTCTGAGTCCCGTAAATGTCATCCCGGTTTCACCGGTCTACGGATAACCTAATCTCTCACAGAGATTGACGAATTCCTTTAGCTTGTCACACTACCCCTGAGTCCTTAGGGCATGCCCAAGAGTATACCTACGAGTCTCCATTTTTCAGGCAGACAAGATATACAATCAAAGCAAGCCTTCCAGAGCATAAGTCTATACGACAACGTTAGGTCTAAGGAAAGACACACCCAAATAATAAGAGACATTACCTATTGATATAATCTGTGAGATTTCCTTGTAGTGTCTCTTTGTGGATCAGTTCAGTGCGAGCTATTCTCCAATAGGTCCACCCACGAGTCAGCTAAGACATCTCCATGCCTGTAGCTCACGGGACTCTACCTTGCATCTCCATGCAAATAGTTGAGTTGTGCTAGTCTTACCCGAGATCACCAATGCCCATTATCGATATCTCTAGACTAGGAACATATTTCTGGCAATGGACGTGTGGTGTCATTGAGCCCTCATGATCGTGATCCCTATCACAAATCCTCAATGTGACACCGGTTCCATTCCAAGAGCTTTATCCAGTTACTCATATTCAATATTAGAGACATGCAATATGAAACAAGATAAATAATGCTTTTATTCATAAAATTTATTCATAAAAAATAAAAATGTACATGGGTCTATCTGACTCTCAGATTGTCTCTAGGACACCTATGTACTAACACTTTCTAGGGAAGAGCCTATATGTATTGCAATAGCTTAGAATGCTTTGTGGTGTCTTGTCTTGTGTGTTTGCTCCGTTGAGTTTTATTATGATAATGCATATGTGATCACATTGCGTGGGCCTGATCAATTCATAATTTGTGTAACTTGTGCAGAGTCATGGTAATACCCAGGAGAACTCGCGAGACTGCTGAGGGTCAACCCGACCCGATCCTGACTGCATTAGCTGAGATGCAGGAGGCCGCTAGATTGGCCAGCGTGGCAATGATGGACGCCGCTCGTGAGGCAAACCAGAAGGCCACAGAGGATGCTCTTGAGGCGAACCGTTTGGCGAACATGACCATGATGAGGGTCATGTTGGAGGAGATGAGAGTTGATCCTGTTGTTGGTCTGTTCCCACCGCCACCGCCGCCGCCGCCTCCACCTAGACTGCAAGACGAGAGCCAGAGCCAGGTTGAGGGCACTGGTCACTTGACTGGGGTGATGAAACCCTTTGTGGATCCTGCTGAAGATAGAGATGTGATTGATCGCTGGCTGAATGCTTTTCGCAAGCATAAGCCACCTTCTTTTGATGGATCTTATGATTCTATTTCTGCGGCGAGATGGCTACAGGCGCTGGATAAGATCTTCCGGGTCATGCAGTGTACTGATCCGCAGAAGCTGATGTTTGCTACCTATATGCTAGAGGGCGATGCCCATGAGTGGTGGATGAACACCTCTCACGCTTTTGAGATGCAGGGTCATGTCATGACATGGCCATTCTTCGAGGATTGCTTTCTGGGTCGGTACTTCCCTTATGATGCTCAGGAGAGGAAGCAGGGGGAGTTTGACAGGTTGGTACAGGGCTCGTTGTTTGTTGATGAGTACTTGGCCAAGTTCAATGAGCTGGTTAAGTTCGCTCACTTTCGGATGGAGAAGGCTACTCCGATTTTCTTGGCTGCTAAGTTCCGAATGAGACTTAATGAGGATATTGCTAGTTACCTTGCTGGTTCTGCTTCGAGAGACTTCGGGACACTGGTGCAGCAGTGTCGGGACATCGAGGACTTCTACTACTCGAGTAAGGCCAAGAGGGCCAAGATTGCTGAGATGAAGGGAACTAGTAGTTTCACTTCCTGGAGGGACAGGAAGTTTGGGAGCAAAGGCAAAGGGAAGCTGTTTGCGGCTAGGCAGGCGCCTGGTCAGTTTAAGAGGACTTCTGCTCAGGGGAGTACAGCGAGACCTCCTGCTCCCAGATGTTC
The DNA here is from genome assembly GCF_033153095.1 of Gastrolobium bilobum. Lineage (NCBI taxonomy): Eukaryota > Viridiplantae > Streptophyta > Magnoliopsida > Fabales > Fabaceae > Gastrolobium > Gastrolobium bilobum. The sequence continues at coordinate 19,339 of NW_026898469.1, forward strand.
GGGATGTGGGAAGACTCGTGTTGAGCCGTGTTCTTCAGGCCAGCTGATATGCTTTCAGTGTGGCAAGGAGGGCCACTACTCCAGAGATTGTCTGTCGTCGACGGCGAGAGCTGCAGCAGTTCAGGAAGCTCCATTGTAGATGGTTCCCCTTCCACACCAGCGGCACCTACAGTGCCACCTGCTACTGGACGCGTGTTTACCTTAGATCGGCAGCAGTCGGACAGAGCTTCGAACCTTGTCAGAGGTACTGTTACCATTGGTTGATCTTTCGTTGATGTCTTGTTTGACTCCAGGGCTACGCATTCCTTTATTGCCACCCCGATTGCTGTGGGGCTTGTGTTGCCCATGTCTGTACTTTCTCCACCGTTGCGGGTGACCACCACCACCGGAGAAAAATGTGTTACCTCCACTGTTCATCGTGATGTAGCGTTTCAGTGGGATGGTCGTGAGTTCTCGGTAGATCTGATAGAATTGCCGATGGCCAACTTGGAGATTATTCTGGGCATGGATTGGTTGTCTAGAAACTGTGCATTGATTGACTGTTGTGCCAAGCGCGTGGTGATGTCTCCGTGTGACTCCACAGCCAGTTCCTCGCCTTACATGTCAGTGCTGCAGGCTAGGAGGGCCTTGAGAGTAGGGGTATATAGTTATGTCATGTTGGGAGGTTTGGTGAGTGGGGCACATGAGGATATCACTAGCATTCCTGTGGTGAGGCAATTCCTCAAGGTGTTTCCTAAAGAGATTTCAGAGTTTCCGCCACAGAGGAAGATAGAGTTCTCCATAGATCTGTTGCCTGGTGTGAGGCCTATTTCATTAGCTCCATACCGGATGTCGCCGTCAGAGTTGGCGGAGCTGAAGAAGCACATTGAGGACTTTTCAGCGAAAGACTTCATTCGACCGAGTGTGTCTCCATGGGGAGCACCAGTCATCTTTGTGAAGAAGAAAGACGGGACTATACGTTTGTGCACTGACTACATGCAGTTGAACAATGTGACGATCAAGAACAAGTATCCCCTTCCACGTATTGATGATTTGCTGGATCATCTCAGGGGTGCTTGTGTGTATTCGAAGATTGATCTCCGGTCCAGATACCATCAGATTCGGGTGAAGCCGGAGGATGTCCCGAAGACCGCGTTTCGTTCGAGATACGGTCACTTCTAGTATTTGGTTATTCCTTTTGGACTCACTAATGCACCTGCAGTGTTCATGGATTACATGAACAGGATTTTCCAAACGTACATGGATAAGTTTGTGATCGTCTTCATTGACGATATCTTGATCTACTCCAAGACTGAGGAGGAGCATGCGGAGCATCTGAGGATTGTTTTGCAAGTGCTGAAGGAGACAAAGCTTAATGCTAAGCCTTCTAAATGTGAGTTTTGGCTCAAGTCCGTGAAGTTTCTTGGGCATGTGATTTTTGCTGAGGGAGTTGCAGTGGATCCCAACAAGATTGAAGCTGTGTTGGATTGGGAGAGGCCCAAGACGGTTACTGAAGTGAGGAGTTTCTTGGGTTTGGCAGGTTACTACCGGAGGTTCATTAAAGGATTCTCCACGATGGTCCTACCATTAACTCGCCTTACCCGAAAGGAGATTCCGTTTGTCTGGACTCACGAGTGTGAGGAATGCTTTCAAGAGTTGAAGAAGAGATTGACTACCGCACCTGTGTTGATCCTTCCTGATCCTGAGGAGCAGTTTGAGCTTTACTGTGATGCTTCTGGAAAGGGGATGGGCTGTGTTTTTATGCAGACCGGCAGAGTTGTTGCTTATGCTTCGAGGCAGTTGAAGCCTCATGAAGAGAACTACCCGACTCATAATTTGGAGTTGGCTGCGATTGTTTTTGTGTTCAAGATTTGGAGGCACTACTTGTTTGGTATGCAGTTTGCTATGTTCAGTGACCACAAGAGCTTGAAGTACCTGTTTGATTAGAAGGAGCTGAACATGAGGCAAAGAAGATGGATGGAATTTCTAAAGGACTACGACTTTGAGTTGAAGTATCATCCTGGCAAGGCCAATGTGGTAGCTGATGCTCTGAGTCGGAAATTCGTGAGCCTATCTAGTTTGTCGATCGGTGACTTTGATGTCATTGAGAAGTTTCGAGACCTGTCGGTGACCTCCTTGTTTGGGGGTGCATTTTTCGAGATGGAGACTGTGAGAGTCAGGAATGAGCTTATGGAGAAGATCCAAGAGGCGCAAGTGCAGCGAGAGTGCCTGGACTACGTGAAGAACCAAGACGGTATGTCTTGGAATGAGGATGAACTTTTGTTGTTCCAGAAGAGAATTTTGATTCCTCGAGGTCCTTTGACCGAAGAGGTTATAGCGGAGGCATAAGGGCCAGTTCACTGTTCATCCTGGTGCTACAAAGATGTATCAAGACTTGAAGAGAAATTTCTGGTGGCCGGGTATGAAGAAGGACATAGCTGTGTATGTGTCCAAGTGTTTGATTTTCCAGAAGGTGAAGATAGAACACCAAAAGCCGTCTGGTAAGCTTCAACCTCTTGAGATTCCGGAATGGAAGTGGGAGAGCATTTCCATGGACTTTGTGGTGGGTTTGCCAAAGACTCAGGTTGGCTGTGACTCTATCTGGGTCATTGTGGACAGACTGACGAAGTCTCCCCATTTTCTTCTAGTGAAGGTGAGCTTCACTACAGAGCAATTGGCCAAGCTTTATGTTCGCGAGATCGTGAGGCTTCACGGGGTGCCCGGGAGTATAATCAGTGATAGGGACCCGAAGTTCACATCTCGGTTCTGGGAGGCGCTGCAGGGAGCTTTCGGTACGCAGTTGAGATTGAGTACCGCCTATCACCCTCAGACTGATGGGCAGACTGAGTGGACCATCCAGACCTTGGAGGACATGTTGAGGGCTTGCACTTTGGAGCAGGGTTCAGCATAGGATAGGTACCTGCCATTGGTGGAGTTTTCGTATAACAACAGTTTTCATACTAGCCTGGTCATGGCACCCTACAAGGCGTTGTATGGTAGGAGGTGTCGAACTCCTACCTGCTGGTCTGAGGTTGGAGACAATGAGTTATTTGGCTTGGACTTTGTCCAAGATACTACCCAGCAGATCCAGATGATCCGTGAGAAGCTGAAGCAGGAGCAGAATCGCCAGAAAAGTTACTACGATGTCAAGCATCGTCCACTGGAGTTCAGTGAGAATGAGCACGTGTTCGTGAGACTTTCACCTGTCACCGGTGTTGGTCGGGCACTCGGAGTGAGGAAGTTGAGCCCGCGGTTTATTGGGCCTTATCAGATCCTTGGTAGAGTAGGACCTAATGCCTACCGGCTTTACTTGCCTCCGAACTTGGCCAACATCCACGACGTGTTTCCCGTGTCTCAGCTTCGGAAGTACATAGCAGATCCTTTGCACGTGGTGCAACTGGATGATGTGGAAGTTCGGGAGAACTTGAAAACTCCCGTCGGACCACTCAAGATTCTCGATCGTGGCGAGAAGAAGCTGAGGAGCAAGATCATTCCGATGGTCAAAGTGCAATGGACAGGAAGAAATCCTGAGGAGTGTACTTGGGAGCGTGAGGACGAGCTTCTCCGGCAGTATCCTGACTTCCGAGACAGGTATATTATGATTTTGAGGACAAAATCCTAAAAAAGTGGGGTGAATATAAGAACTTGCACCGTTAATTAAGGAAGTTAATTAATTAATTATGAGAAATTAGGAAATAATTCTATAATTGACCCTAATAATTATTACGAGGCTTAAATAATTATGGTAAGTGTTTATTAAAGCTGAAAGTCGCTTTTCTGACAAAAAGTGCAGATACCGGTTTTGCTACTCGGTATAAATGCGTACCGATGAAGTATCCCGGAAAATTGTAATAAGCACATGAATATTCCTAGAATATTATATAGGACTTGTAAAACGAGTTTCAAGTTAAAATAATGAGAACTGATGCCAGAACTGATACTGGCTATGGAAAAGCGCGTACCAGAAAGGTGCTGCGAAAAATATAATAAAAATATGATAAATCTTGTAAAATTGAGTAGGTTCACATTCCAAAGTTTGGGATTAAAATTCTAAGCGTAGCAATTAGTGCTAATATTGTGTGTTTAATTCTTAAAACAGTATATATACGCAAGTTTGGCCCAAAACCCTAGGTCATATCAGACTTATACATGACACTCTTGGAGGCTGAATGGTTTGTCACTGTTTCATTTCTCCTCTTCACCACGTTTGGGGACGCTTATTTCAGGTTCAGGTAACTTGGGGGTTGATGCCTCTAGCGGCAGAAGGCCGAAGCTTAGCTGATATTGATGTTATATGCTGACATGTTTGGGTGCTGGATTATATCTGCTGATGTTATGTTGTTAGCTTGTTATTATTATGTTGCTGTTGTTGAGACTTTTGGGGGCTTTGTTGCCTTATATGGTGAGCATGGGGTTTGTCCATGTCACATTGATGTTAGTACTTTTAGCTTGAGTTGTATAAACTATTTGGGTTGTCCGGTCTACGTGTTGTAGTTCCATGACTAGAGACATATTGATGTTAATTTTATATTGAAATTTTTCAATTAGCTGTCTTTTGCAATTTACATACAGGAGATGTTTTGAAAATGATTAAGTAATCAAGTTGGTAATGATTAAAGACATCATAATTGAAATGAAAAAGATATTCTGCATTTTTAATTAAGCGCAGCTTAATACGATGACATGATAACATACCAGATATATACGGGGTGTTACATCACTTAACTAAAGTTAAAACTATGCAAATACAAAGAAAACTATAAAATAAACTAAGTGATCTCTTCTTAAGGAATTCGATCATTTTCTTCATGCTGGAACGTCCTATTTATAAGCAGAAGAGTGAATGGCAAAGTGGGTAATTATCTTGGAGTTGTTTTCTTGACTGCAGGGAAGGGGCAGTGTGAACAGTGCTTTGAGGGGCGCAAGTGGCTGGATGGAACAGTTATTGTTGATATTTGTCTTTCCTTCTGCTCTCCCCCATGCCTTTCTTTCTTCTTAGCCAATGGGAACCGTTTATTCCCAGTTGTGAACGTTTCCTTTTGCTTAATTGTTGTACCACTTGTGCTAATTGGAAACTTCTTTTCAACGTTTCCTGAAAAGTGGTCAGAGAGATTGAGTAAGTGAAGCAGGTGTATTTAATGTTCCAAATCCGTTCCCCTTTATATATATTTTCCAAAAGATTACATCACCTTCCGTTCCCCACTGTGTTTTTGTAGTAAAGATATTAAACATGTGCTTTTAGTGCTAAAGTTTCTCATCAGGTGAGGGAACAAATGGTATTTTGCCATCAAAATAGGCTTAGATGGGAATGAATTTTCTTCCCATCAAACACCCCAAAACCAAACTGTTGGTTGCCCTCAAACAACTCAGAAATAATGGCTTTTAGGTTGCTCAATTTCAAAGAATAGCTCAACTTTAGAAACTTGAGCCAGTAAGTAACTATAATCTTTTCAAAGAATGAACTACTTTCCACAGGTGTTAAGTAGAAAGAATTTGTTCCAAGGTAAGTGAAGATTGCTGATCTTCTGTCTTTCTATCACTCAGGGCTTGGTGTTTATCTGTCCATTCCTGGATGTGATTATTCAAACTTGCTTATCTGTTGTTTTCCTAAGAAGGGCAGGTGTCTTTCATTCCAAAGGATCTTTGTGAGAAGACTGATGGAAAAGTTTAAAATGGAATGGTCACAGGTCTTGGGCCAAGGAACATTTTTCAGTTTCTCTGTTTTAGAGCATGACTTTTATGTTTGAGGGAACACCTTATCTTTTTGTATCTTCTTTTCTTCCTTTGGAGCAATCTTTTTGGTATTTTCTTCTGAATTCTTTTGAATGGTTGTCCCCATTTTTTTTGTTTTCTTTCTTTTTGTCCTTTTTGCTCATTTTGGATTTGTTCCTTGCCCCTTTTTGTTGACTTGGGGATGAGTTTGAGTGTGTGGGGTTGTGCTGCGGTATGAATGAGAATGGAAGTGTTTGTTTGATTTTGAGGGGGTGAGTGTTTGATGGTTGATCCTTGTTAGTGAAATTCACCTGTTCTTCAGCAGTACTGACATCATCAAAGCAAGTTTAGAAGTTTCATTGTGGTGACACCTCAGGAAAGCTCTCATGAGTAAGTGTATGACTTTTTCGTTCCTTACCAGTTTTAGCTCACACAGATCAGCATTTTTAATAACTCTTAAGATTAAATTCATTTCTCTTTTCCTGTTTCAAGCATTCAGAATAAGAATAAGAATGATTACTTATTGACTTTGTGCTTCATGCCATTGGGTATTCAAATTTTACAGCCACATTACTATAACTGAAATGTATGCTCCAAATAGTTTGAACAAAAAAGATTTTTTTCATTTCAAAAAGGAATTAAAATTTTACACTAAGGAACGGAAAACAAAACAAAAGGGAAATAACGGAAAAGCAGTAAATGGGAAATAAGAAAAATAGGAGGGTCTTTCTCCTTTTCAATGGGGACGTCTCTTGCTCAGCTCATAATTTTTTTCAGCATCCAATTCCTCCTGGGTAGGTGGCCTTCTTCCAAGCTGATCTCTTAATCTTCTGACTTCAGCTTCGGGGAGCCACTTCTCAGCGTCCTTTAGTAGATCGCTGATCACATCAGTGAGGTGCATAATGGTGGATCTCATCATTATCCTGCCATTGTGGATATGCACTATATGCCCTTCTATATCCACCAGTCGGTTTTCCAGCTGAGTGATTCTCTCCTCCAAATATGTATCAAAAGCCTTGAGAGCTTCATTGGTTTATGTTCATTCTTCAGTGTTTTGGAGGTTGAGTTTTTTGAGTTGTTTCTTAGCTCTGGTGTTGTGCATGGAATGTGAAAACTTCAGGGAATCAACTGCATTACTGATTTCTCTCCTGAGAGCTTGAAGGGTAGGTGCAGAAGGTGCAGCACTGATGCTTTTGATGCTGGCCTGGATGGTTTTGAGAAGCTGTTCTCTCTCTATTTTTTGTTGTCCCTAGAATTGATTGAAAGCAGCATAGAGTTGCTCCATTCCGTTTCTAAGAGCCTTCAACTCTTCAGTGGTGTCAGTCATGTCAATCTGAGGAACGAATGGAGCCTCAGGCAGTAGCTTTTCCATCTTCTTCCCTATCATTTCAAAAATCTAAGCAATCCCTATCAGTGATTTTCTCCTTGCAGCCAAGGGGATTGCTGGGATAGGGGAGGCTGGCTTCTTCTTCTTCTTGTTAGAAGCTGATGGCTTTGCAGTAGTTTCTTGCCTGGTCACTACCTCTTGTGTTTTTAAGGTAGAGGGAACTGTCACCGTTTGTTCCTCCCTCAGTGGAGGAACTTCCAATCCCTCATCTTCTGCTAAAGCTCTTGCAAGGGCCTCATCCCCATAAGTATCAAGACGGATAATAGGGCAAGAGACGGCCTCCCAGACTTATTTCCCTGGGAACAATTGGCTTTTTCTTTTTAGGGGATTCAACAAGAATCCCTTTCCTTTGTCAGGTTTCTTTTGTGGCTGAGCCTCTTGCTCAGCCACCTGTTATTCTACAGCAGGGCCTGCATCTGTTTCTTCAATTCTCTCTCCTTCTTATTGCCGAGGAGAGGGTTGTTGTGTTCTTGGTGGAGGTGAGGAATGAGCAGATGATGGTGGAGGGGACAGAACGTCAGAAGACTTAGAAGTAGCGGAGCTACTTGGGGATGCCTTCTTTTCAGCAAGTCTGGACGTTCCTCCTTTCTTCAGCCTTTTGGCAATGGGCTCATTGTCCTCACTATCCTCCTCCTGGTCAGAGAGGGTGATGGGTTTCTCAAAGGATGCTCCCTCTGGTCTCTTGGTGCTGCAGAAGGGTTTCTTCAGCCTCTGACTTGAACGTTCCCCCTTTCTTGGAGGAGGTTTAGCAGGAGATTTCTTTTTGCCCTGCTTGCTCTCAGTAGCAACAGGGGCTTCCTTCTTTACCTTGGTGGGAGGAGGAACGGTTCTTCTTTCCTGGGTGTAGGCGGAAGTGGTTGCTTTTGAAGGGGTGGCCTTCGTGGTTTTCTTCTGTGGGGCCTCAAGGCCCTCTTCTTCTTCTTCTTCTTCTTCTTCATCATCATCATCATCCGCAATAGTGCGCCTGAATTCTTCAGGGACTGGATCGTCTGTCTCAATGTAAGTGCTCTTCAGGTTATTCCAGGTTTTGAAATCAATGACAGACGCCACCACAGTCTCATCATCTTTGTAAGTCTCCACTCCAGCTCTCAAACAGAGCTTTGTAATTAGGCAGGGAAGGCAGTCAGTAGTCTTCTTTATCTCCTTCTTCAGACTGCCGTGGATAAGGGGTACTGCATCAAAAGGGATGTTCCTCATAATGTAGTAGAGTTGCACCTGTAATGCCCACTTAACAGTGGCATCATGGGTGGATGGGGTAAGGTTGGAGTTGGCAAACAAAGCCCAGAATCTGGCTTCATCTCTCAAGCTCCCCTTACAGAGAGCTCCTTTGGCATAAACAGGGTTGCCAATGGTGATCAGGTCCTTCACGTCTCGTATGAACTTTGAGACTTCTCTGCTCTCTGTGTATTCTTGGTATGGGCATTTGTGAACGATGGGGAGATTGAGTACCTCCTTGATGGCAGCGGGGGAGAATGATACTTTCTTCCCCCTTACAGTCACCTCATCAGTGGTGTACCCTAGAGGCAGCCTCTTTGCGTGATACAAGAACTCATCCACTATTGAGATGTTGACTTCTCGTTTGTTAGTGGCAAACAAAAGCCACTTGAGGCTGGTCAAGGCTTTCTTCACAAAGGATGGAAGAGGAGCCTTATCTTGCAAGAAGATGTTCCTCTCTGGGTAGAGGGAAACAACTTCTTCGGTGATTTCAGGCTCCTGGCCACGGCTGGCCACACGGGTAACAGTTACTGAGAGTCTAGTCATAGTTATGGAAGAAGGAAAGGTTTAGGGAAAAAATGTGGGAGATAGGGAAATAGGGTAGGAGCAGTTGCATTAATGGCTGAAGAGACAGTTGCTTTATCAGGGCACGTTTTCAAAATTTGCAATGAGTACAAATTTGATATGGCTGCACATATGTACGTCAGCAGGGACATGTGTCCCTGTCACTCTTATCTCCTAAGCCAAGGAACGTTCCCTTTGTCTCTTCCTTACATTTCTAAAAGAGAATTAACCTACTAATGTCGTAATGACTGTTTAATAAAATGCAAAACTAATTACTAAAGGAAGTAAGAATATAAAGAAATAACTAATTAGTATTTACTATAACTAAAACATATATATATATATAAAAGAAAATATTTTATCTTCTCTTTTTATATATATATATATATATATATATATATATATATATATATATATATATATATATGGGGATGTGTGGTTATTGAACTACGCCAAAACTACATTCCTGGAACGGAACGTAATTCACTTGTTTGGATTGGAGGTGAACATCAGACTTTCCCTCCACTTTTGGGAGCTGTGGTTTAGATGTTACTTACCTCGCAGGGTTTCCTCCCAGTCAGCACTCCGTTTAATGTCTTTAGCTAGACATGTTACTTACCTCTCAGGTTTCTGGAGAAGATGTTGAGGGATCCTCAGTGTCCCCTGGCAAATGTCCTGGTGTTCTGGTGTTGAGGCTAGCAGCTATCTGTCCCAGGTGGGATTCAATATTTCTGACCACAACATCGTTCCTGGTGACATATTCTTTGACATAGCTTTCATGGGTATTGGTGCGTAGGTCTTCTCTAAGGAACGAAGCATAATTGGTTCTTCTTTGTGGTTCATATACTCCATTTCCACTACTTTTGTCTTATTGATACTGCTGCTGCTGGTTGTTGTATGGTTTCTGGTTCATGGGTGGTCTCCATTGTGGATTATGGTTCCTCCAGGGTTTTGATTGTTGTTGCTTCCTGCATTCTGATTGTCTCTGGCCTGAGTGAAGTTTCTGTTTCCAAAATTTTATGCATAACACACCAAGGCAGTAGATGGACAGTCTGTTGAATCATGAAGGTCACCACAGGCTGAGCATGGTTCACTCTCAGTTGCTGTGAGTTGTAACACTTCCACTCCTGGTTCTTTTTTATCAACTTTTAGATTCTTCACCTCATTCATGAGTGAGGCTAGTTGGGCTTCCATGGTAGTTTGTTTGTCTAATTCTAGCATGCCTGGCTTCCTTATCGGGCTCATCCATTCCAGTGGCCATTGGAGACATCTTTCTGCAGTGCCTTCTACAATTTCATACCTGGATTCAAGGGTTCTTGTAAAGAAATATCCTCCTGCAGCAAAGTCTAAATGTGATTGAGAAGTATGATCTATGCCTTTATAGAAAGATTGTAAAACTCCCCAACTCTCCACCCCATGGTTTGGACATTTTCTGATGATGTCCTTGTATCTCTCCCAAGCTTCATAAAGATTTTCTCCATAAAACATTCTAAAGTTAGAGAGTTCTGCCCTAACATCAGCTTGACGAGACATAGGGAGAAACCTTTCTATGAACTTGTTAGAAAGTTCCTCCCAAGAGTGTATGGATCCAGGGGTGAGAGTTTTCATCCATGTTTTTGCTTTTGAGCCTAGGGAGTGAGGGAACAGCCTCATTCCCATACTTTCCTCTGTTACACCCTCAGCTTTGAAGTTATCACAGATGTCTTGAAAGTTTGTGAGGTGTGTGTAAGGATCTTCTGCAGGGAGTCCATGAAAGACTCCAGCTTCTTTTATCATGTGGAATAAGATGGGTTTTAATTCAAAATTAGGAGCTACAGGAGGGAGGATTACTCCCTTTTCTGGTCTGTTCCTGAAAGGAGCAACCAAAGCTATAAAGTTCTGTTCAGGAGGGATTCCTTCATTGTTATTTTTATGTTCAGCCATGTTTTCAAAAATATTTTCCCTGAGATTTCTTCTTCTTCTATGTAAAGTGCATTCTGGCTCAAGATCAAAGAAGAACTCAGGTATTTCAGTAGAGTGGTGAGAATCTATTTCAAACTCTTCACTCATAAACCATAAAACAGATAGTATGTATAAAACAGTAATTAAGGACAAAATTTAGTGTTTCTATCTCTGGCAACGGCGCCAAAAAACTTGTTGGGTCAAAAGCTTGTTGGGTGTAAATATATTATGTTGTAGAACGTTCCTCAGTTCATTAAGAGAAAACACATTTGCTCTCTTAATTTCAACCCAAGTGCGCTAGTGCATGCATCAAGTAATAAATGGGAGTATTAATACCCAGATTATCGTTCCCGCCAGTATGGAACCCTAATTAATTCCTTATACTATTTTACAAAGAATGAAAATGAAAAGAAAAGTTAGTAATTGACCTGTTTGGTCAACTGTTCCCTACTGTCTTGACAACGTTCCTCAAGAATGGTAGGTGCAATCTGACAGCATACAGCTCCTCGTGTCGTTATGTATGAAATCATTTTTCATAGAAGAAGGTACGACAATATTCATTGGAGTTTTGTAAATACAAGATTGAATAAAGCAAGGAATAATAAAAGTAATAACAATAATTAAGAGACAACATTATGGATGGTTTTAAAAACAGTAATAACAGAAGGAACGGATCCACTGCTCCATTCATAAATAGTTATTTTCTCTACTCAAGACTCAACACTTTTGTATTTCTTCCAGTCTCTTCACTGCCAACTCTGATTCCTCAGCTCATGGACTAGATGGCTCACAATTTTCCATATTCCTATGTCCCCCTTGACTCCAATAGGTACTGGGTATAAGACCTTCAAGTGAACGAGGTGGTCCCTTATTCCTAAGGCAACCAGCAGTCTTGTTTCCACAAGTCTTCCTTCCCTCTTTAGTTAAGCTGTCTGAAATCCCTTCCTTATGGAAGTTCTTTTCTCAGTATGTGTTCAATTTCCGTTGATACACAATGAAAATAGCTCACTTAACCAGAGAAACACAAAAGCTGTAATATAAGAGTTCTGAAAATAATTCTTTAAGAACTTTACAGTTTTTCCGTTCCACGGATAATTTAGCCCATGGCTACTAGTTTAAACATAATTATTCCAAACTGAAGTCTCATAGACCCGAGATTCAGTTCAGAGATAACGAATGGAAATGAGAGAAATAACACTTGTATTTAAATGAAAACAACTTGATTACTTCAAAATGAAAAGTGGAGAAAATGGTTGCTGCTCGTGAGGAGTCTCAAGTGGGTGATACAGAATGAAGAAGAAGTGTTGTCACTTAACTAAAGTTAAAACTATACGAATACAAAGAAAACTATAAAATAAAATAAGTGATCTCTTCCTAAGGAATTTGATCATCTTCTTCGTGCTGGAAGGTCCTATTTATAGGCAGAAGAGTGAATGGCAAAGTGGGTAATTCTCTTGGAGTTGTTTTCTTGACTGCAGGGAAAGGGTGGTGTGAACAATGCTTTGAGGGGCGCAAGTGGCTGGATGGAACAGTTATTGTTGAGATTTGTCTTTCCTTCTGCTCTCCCACATGCCTTGCTTTCCTCTTAGCCAATAGGAACTGTTTATTCCCTGTTGCGCACGTTTCCTTTTGCTTAATTGTTGTACCACTTGTGCTAATTGGAAACTTCTTTTCAACGTTTCCTGAAAAGTGGTCAGAGAGATTGAGTAAGTGAAGCAGGTGTATTTAATGTTCCAAATCCGTTCCCCTTTATATATATTTTCCAAAAGATTATGTCACATTCCGTTCCCCACTTTGTTTTGGTAGTAAAGATATAAAACATGTGCTTTTAGTGCTAAAGTTGCTCATCAGGTGAGAGAACAGATGGTATTTTGCCATCAAAATAGACTTGGATGGGAACGAATTTTCGTCCCATCACCGCACCGTTAAATTAGGAATTTAAATAATTAATTATAAGTTTAGGAAATAAATCCATAATTGACATTGAATAATTATGAGAATACTTAAATAATTATTTTAAGGGCTTAATAACGCTGAAAGTCGTTTTTTTGACGAAAAGTGCAGATACCGGTTCTGCTTCACGGTATAAGTGCGTACCGGTGAAGTATCCCGAAAAATTATAATAAGTGCATGAATATTCCTAGAATAATATTTAGGACTGGTATGTCAAGTTTGGAGTCAAAATAATGAGAGCTGGCGTCAGAACTTATATCGACTGCGTGTAAATGCGTACTGGAAAAGTGTTGCGAAAAATTATAATAAAAATATAAAAAATCTTAGAAAAATGGCTATGTTCAGAATATGAAGTTTGAGGTTAAAATGATTAACGGAGCTAGTAGTGCTAATACCGGTGGATTAAACTTAACCCGCCTATAAATATCAAGTGGCACAGATTTTTAGGTCAGATTTCATATTCCTACGTGAAGTTTTTCTGAAGCTTGTGCCTCCACCTTTCCACCTTCATCTTTCTCCATGGAAAACCACTAAGTGACCACCTTTCTCATTGGTTCTTCCCCCTCAATCTTGTAAACACTTAGTATTAGGCCTTGTGGGAGTGAGAGGCTCTTCGTTGCTGAGTGTTTAGCTGCTGTGATTGGTGTTTAGGGGCTGTGAGTGGTGGTTAGGGGCTGTGTTCTTGGGTTCTTGTTGAGGAAGCCTTTTTCTTGTCATTTGAGGCTTTAAGAAGCCACCTTTTGGTATAAAGGACCAACCTTTAGTGGCAAATTTGTGGCCTTGTGAAGTCAGTGTGGTGGAGTTGTGTGGACAGCTCCAAGTCACTGCCATTTTCTGAGTTGAAGAGCCCATTGGTAAACCACGGTCACTTTCTTTGATAATTATTGATTCTAGCTTGTTTAAGTCACTAAAAGAGGAAACTTTGATGATTCAAGTTAAAAGTTGTTAATCCATGTATGATAAGTAGTGTTGAACATCTGTTTTGATGAAAAACCAGACTTTGGACCTTGGGGAAGCTTGTGGGTCACAGATTATGCAGAAAAAATCAGTTATGTCCGCGTGGTAATCGATTATCGTTCGTAAGGTAATCGGTTATCATGTGCAGTAATCGATTACTCTGTTTTGGTAATCGGTTACCATGTTAAGTAATCGATTACCCATTGTTTGGTATTCGATTACCCCCTCAGAATGACCAGAAACCAGTTTTAATGCGTGAAAAGATTCCCATTTGGGCATGATGCCCTAGGAAGTCAGTATTACTATTGGGAAACATTAATACCTTAATAGTGAGACTTAAGGCTTGATAATGATGAACTAGAAAGAATGTAAACAAAAAAGGAAACGTTATCGTAATGTAATGAAATTCTAGAGGTTGAATGTTGATAATGTTTCTATTGCAAACATACTGTGAGTGGGATGTTTGGTGACGTGGGCTGGTGTGGACTCATTTTTGGATTGATAGCTTGAGAGTGAGCTTCGTTTAAGAATCTTCACCGTTAAATTAGGAATTTAATTAATTAATTATGAGATAATTTCATAATTGACCCTAATAATTATGAGAAGGCTTAAATAATTATGGTAAGTGATTAATAATGTTAAAAGTCACTTTTCTGACGAAAAGTGCAGATACCGGTTCTGCTCCACGGTATAAATGTGTACCGATGAAGTATCCCGGAAAATTATGAAAAGTATGTATATATCACTAGAATAATATCTAGGAATGGTATAACAAGTTTGGAGTCGAAATAATGAGAATTAGTTTCAGAACTGATACCGGCTACGTAAAAGCGCGAACCGGCAAAGTGCTGCAAAAAATAAAATAAAAATATGAAAAATCCTAGACAAATGACTAGGTTCAGAATCCAAAGTTTGGGATTAAAATGATAAGCATAGCTATTAGTGCTAATACTATGATACTAACTTAATTCACATATAAATACAAAATTTGGCACAAAAACCTAGGGCTACTGATATTGTTTATGTGCCTCCTCCTTGCTGATATGCTTCAACCATTTCCTCTCCTCTCACACTTGATTTCTACGCACCAAAATGACTCAATAACTCACACTTGAGTTTTTACCTTATAAACACTTAGTAGAGTGCATTGGGAGGGTGAAAGGTTCTCCATTTCTGAGTGGTAGTGTAAGAACCCGCACCGTTAATTAAGGAAGTTAATTAATTAATTATGTTAAATTAAGAAATAATTTCATAATTGACCCTAATAATTATTATAAGGCTTAAATACTTATAGTAAGTGAGTAATAATGCTGAAAGTCACTTTTCTGACGAAAAATGCAGATACCGGTTCTGCTACTCGGTATAAATGCGTACCGATAAAGTATCCCAGAAAATTATATTAAGTACATGAATATTCTTAGAATAATATGTAGGACTTGTAAAACAAGTTTCAAGTCAAAATAATGAGAACTGGTACCAGAAATGATACTGGCTATGGAAAAGCGCGTATCGGAAAGGTGCTGCAAAAAATAAATTAAAAAATATGATAAATCTTAGAAAAATGAGTAGGTTCAGATTCCAAAGTTTGGGATTAAATTGCTAAGCGTACCAATTAGCGCTAATACAGTGCGATTAAGTTTAAACCGGCTATAAATATGACTTTTGCACAAAACCCTAGGCATTCTATTGTTGCTCTACGTGAGTGGTGGCTGACCAGTGTAACACCCCGTATATATCCGGTAATGTTATCATATCATCGTATTAAGCTGCACTTAATTAAAAATGCGGAATATCTTTTTCTTTTCAATTATGACGTCATTATACTAAGCCAAGTTGATTACTTAACCATTTTCATAAAACAACGCCTGTATGTAAATTGCAATAAACAGCTAACTGAAATACCTCATTAATTGAACAAACAGATATATGTCTCTAGTCACGGAACTACAACACGTAGATGTTGCGTAAAATCGGCAAGTGCACCGATCGTACCAAGTAATAAAAAGTGAGTAAGAATATCGTCCCACGAGGATTGATGCACCAAATTTAATTTAACTATTCTTTTCTTATTGGATTAACAAAAAGAGGTATTTGAAATAATTGTGTTGTGACAATTGTAAACTATTCAATATTTCGTGAACAATTTAAAAAGAAGTTTGAAAACTTAAAGTAAAAAGTTGAGATTGAGAAAAATATATAAAAAGATATTGCAGTAAAAGACTCCAACACCTTTCTGATCCCCACCTTGTAATATTGATTAATTTTTATATTTAATTACCCAATTGATCAAATAATTCACCATCTAATAATTAATTAGTTAAGCCCTAATCCCTTAGTGATCTTAACTTTATTAACCCTATTAGAATCCTAATCCCTTAGAAATCCTTTTTCAAGTTAATCCTTTAACCCAATGAATTTTCCACGTTTGCAGTTCATGTCGCCTATCCCTAGTGCGTACATGAACTGTTATTTTACCCTTGTCAGGAACTAGAATCCCAATATTCCTATTGAAAACCCTAACCCTTGCAATCTTAATAGAGTGATCAATTCTAAAAGAATTAAAAAATGAAGAACAGGATAAAATAAATGCAATTTAAAATAATTAAATATAAATTTAACCAAACTACAAGGGGTTCACATCAAGGGTTGGGACCCTTACCACAATAATAAAAAAACTAGCCAGACATATTCATGTCTGACAATTCTAAGAATTTAGAAGAATTCATAAAATAAAATAATAAAACCAGAAAATTGGAGAAGAAGCTTGCTCTGCGTTCTGCCTCCGTCTTCCTCTCTGTGTAAAAGTTTTTTTTTTCTTGAGGTCTGAGTCTCTATTTATAGAGTCTTTGACCTTATGGAGAATCTTGATCTAATCTTTTTCGCATCTCAGTGCAATCTGTCTTTGATTTAAACAAGGATTTAATGCTGATTGTCCGCATCTCCCACGCCACTAGCGTGGTTCCGACGCTGTGAGCGTGGGAGGTTTTCTTCAAAATCCTGGAGCACCACGCAACTAGCGTGGTTGCCACGCTGCAAGCGTGGACTGTTTGAGGGTTTGGCGCTACTAGCGTGAATCCCACGCTAGTAGCGTGGATGCTTCTGCCTGAATTGGATTTCTAGCGCCACTAGCGTGAATCCCACGCTAGTAGCGTGGATGCCTCTCTCTAAAAATCTCCTTTCATGCTTTGAGCGTCATACCCACGCTGTGAGTGTGGGCCTTCAGTTTAGCTTTTTCCTTTTTAGCTCCAGTTTGTCTTTTTTTCCTACGAAATCAACATAAAATCAGTATGCAATCTCTGATTAAGATTTTGACAGATCAACAATGATTATTTTCCTTTTTGGTTAAGATTTCCTTATATGCTGAATGCATATCAAACAATTCTCAGATTTGAACTTTGATGTCCTCTGCAATGTAGTAGATTCAAGTCATCAGCAAAGAATAATTCTGTGAAAACATGGAACACATCATCTTAAGAATTTAGACTGCTATGCATGTATAACTCTCTGTTAAAAACTTCCAACAATGCTTTTTAGTTGTATCATGAATTTAAGGGTTTCATACTTATCTGTCAGTGTAGCAGTAATTCCATAGGCTTGAACTTATTCTCAATTCCTAAGAATGAGGAATCCATTTGACATGCATAGACTGATCAAAAGGTCTTTGATAGGTTGTAAATTGGCCTAGTTTGGGGGTGAGAATCTTTTGGTAAGAAGCTGATTAGAGAGATTGAAATACTAATTTTAACAATACTTCCTTCTCTTCTAGGTTTTGCCTCATTTTACAAACTTGGGATTATTTCCCTTTCGTCACTACCTTTTTCTTTCCTTGTTTGCAGATGTTTTCTTTCTTTTCTCTTTTGAGCTGCAAATTTTCTTTTTTTTCCTTTTTCTGAATTTTTGCCATATTTTGCAAACCAGTCTTTTGTTTCCTTTTTCAACTACTTATCTTTCCTTTGAGAAGTACCTTGACTTTCTTCTTTGATCAGCATTCAATCTCTCTGGGTGTGTCAAGAGGAACATGATTAAGTAACTTTCATCGGGTTTGAATGAACTGGTTTAAGGCTCAAAAGGGCTTAACAATGGGAATTCTTATAGGTAGGCTGTTTGGCTATAAGTTAACAAGAATAAAAATGCCCTTATCATTTCAGTAATGCATGCAAGCCAGAGAAACAGTTCAAGTTCTAGAAACTACTACAGTGAGGCCTCTCTAAAAAATTTTTCTGTTTAGGCTCAAATCCTCACAGTTATAATTCAAACTAGAATCTCAATTCAAAGTTTCACATCAAGCATTATCCGAAAATTTTAACCAAAACAGTTATAAAACGAGCAGTCATCATTCTCAGATAAAAACAATTAATTGCTCACATATATCATGCTTCCTCTAACTCAATCTAATTACTTACTGAGTAAGCTTAAAACACTCTGGGACTGCTTGTTCAGGAATACTAAATTTTTTTCTCTTTTTCTTTAAAAATTGAATCTAACTGAAAACAAAAAATTAAAAAAAATAATAATAATAAAAAAATTGAAGGTTAAAATATCTCCCCTTTTACAGAAATTTTTTTGTTTAGACGTCCTTTCCGTGGTGTAGTTCCGCAGTATTTAGCAAGTCTCGCGTACAGCATGCGACAATTCCCAAATTTAGAACGTTGTTGTCCTCAGCAACAAACTAGACTAGTCGAAGGGCTAATTCTGCGCAGGTGGAACACACACACTTGTTAAACATCAATAGTAATAAACTCAGTATGTAAAAGGAGGAAATAATCAAACCATAATCTCAAAACAGCAAAACGAAAAATACTAAAGTCAAGATAAATAGTGAGGACACTGGCGCTGACAGCGTGGAGTTCATGCTGTGAGCGCGGAGCTCACTGGACCTTTTTGATCAGTGGCGCTGAGAGCGTGGATTTCACGCTGTGAGCGCGAAACTCACTGTCTCTTTTCAGTCTTGTGGCGCCACTAGCGCCAAGTTGACGCTGACAGCGCCAATTCCCAGATTTAAAATTTTTCCATATGGTCACTAATTCACCACTTACTTTACTTAATAAAAATTAAACTATCCTAAGAAAATAAAATAAATAAAATAAAAACAGAAAAAACAACTATTGGGTTGCCTCCCAATTAGCGCTTGTTTAACGTCACGAGCCTGACGTACCCCTTGTGATTTATGGTGGTTAGAAGCATGCTACCATTGATGGCCCAATTTTCTTGATCCAGTATTGTTTCCTTCCATGATCTTATGCATGTGGATGAGGATGAGGGTTCTCAGGAACTTTGAACTTAGTCTTCACATGTTTTTCCTTACTCTTGGGCTTTTCCATCTTAACCTTTGGCTTGCTTCCTTCATGCCACTGATGAACTTCCTTCTTGTTCCCTTCCTCAGCCTTTTTCTCCGCAATGTAATTGACTTGATTCTTTGGTTGAGAAGTAGGCAATGTAGGAGCTTCATTTATGAATACCTTGAATATTGTTTGCTTTCCATCCACGCGCATTATCAAGTCACCCTTAGGTCATCGATTAATGCTCCTGAGGTTGCTAAGAATGGCCTCCCGAAGATCATAGGCACACTGGCATCTTCCTCAATGTCAAGGATGACAAAATCAACAGGAATTAGAAATTTGTCTACCTTGACTAGCACATCTTCCACAATACCATGTGCTTGCTTTGTTGAGTGGTCGGCCAGTTGAACATTCATCCTAGTTGGCTTGACTTCATCAATTTCCAGCTTCTTCATCAGGGTTAATGGCATCACATTAATGCTGGCACCAAGATCACATAAGACTCTCTCTATAGTTGTCTTGCCAATGGTACATGGAATACTGAAGCTTCCTGGATCCTTCAACTTTGGAGGAATGTTTTTCTGCAGGATTACACTGCACTCCTCTGTTAATGTGACAGGTTCATCCTCTGTGAGCTTCCGCTTCTTAGATAATATCTCTTTCAAGAATTTGGTATACGAAGGCATTTGCTCCAGAGCTTCTGCAAAAGGAATGTTAATTTACAATTTCTTAAAAATATCTAAATTTTTTCTAAATTGCTTCCTTTGTTCATGTTGTTTGAGCTTCATAGGATATGGAGGTTTCTCAAAACGAGAGAAATCCCATTGCTTCTTTTGAACTGCAGGAGGTTGCTCTTTTGCTTTTTCTTTGCCTTCTTGGATGTGCACATTCTTGTCTGTAAAAACTTCAACTTTCTCTTTTTCTAGCTCCCCACTTTTAGTAGTGATGGCATTGCAGTGCTCCCTTGAATTCACAATGGTATCACTATGGAATGTTCCTTGACTCCTCTCAGCAAGTTGTCTTGAAAGTTAGCCTATTTGAGTCACAAAGTTTCTGATGGATGCATCTTGATTCTTATGGTAGGCTCTTGTCTCATTAATGAAGGCATTAGTAGTCTGCATGTAATCATTAGTAGTCTTGGCAAGTTACAGCATTGCTTTCTCCAATTCTGATGGCTCTTCATGTGGTAGAGGAGGAGGTTGCAGGTCATTGTTGGATTTATAATCCAAGCCGCTCCCTTGATTCCTCCTTTGAAAGTTGTTCCCTTGGCCGCCATTCTGATTCCTTTGGTAACCTTGGGTATTCTGTGGTGCCCTTGGGTCATTCCAAATTCCATTGACTTGGACTGGTTCAACTCCATTGAGTGTAGGACACTCATTAGTATCATGCGGCTTCTTGCAATACTCACAGTCAAATACATTAGCCTTGGATGTTGAGAGCTGCATCTTGTCGAGCTTGACATTCAAACTAGCCAACTGCTGTGAAATCACCTTTTGCTCCGCTAATGAAGCATCATTGCTCCCCAGTTGTAGAAGTCCCTTCTTCAGTTGAACTGGTTGAACTTCCATTGAAGCATTATCAGCTCTTGCCATGTTGTCGATTAACTCTAAAGTTTCAGCTGCTGTCTTCCTTGCTATGGTTCCTCCAGCTGCACCATTGACCACCATCCTGGATTCCGGTGTCATTCCGTTATAGAAGACCCTGGCCTTCTTTCCTTCCGGTAAGTCATACAGGGGACACTTCCTGATCAATTCTTGGAACCTGGTCCAAGCTGCACATAAAGTTTCTCTCGGATGTTGAGTGAAGTTGGTGATCTCATTCACCAACTTGTTGTATTTTTCCTTGGAGAAGTGCTCCGCAAAGAATTTAGCAGCCAAATCCTCCTACGTTGTGATGTTGTTGGGGGCTTGTCGGTCTAGCCATCTGAGGGATTTTCCTGTCAAAGCAAAGGGAAACAGCCTGAGTCTGATAGCATCGTCAGACACTCCATGATGCTTGATAGTGTCATAGATTCTCAGAAATCTGTCCATGAAGTCGTGAGGATCTTCGTAATCCTCTCCGCCGAAAGGGTTCTTCTCCACAAGGTTAATCAGAGACGGGTTGATGTTGAAATTGTTGGCCTCTATCTGTGGTCGGACGACACTAGAGTTCGGCCTTGTGAACATAGGAGCCAGAATTGACTCCATCAACTCCGCTGCAGGTGGTAGAGGAGGCGGAGGTTGATTATTAGCTGCCATCACTGGTTTTTTGTGTGGCTTTGAACCTGAAGATTCTTCTTGCTTTCTCTGCTTGGCTTGTTTCTGATTTTCCTTTGCAGTTTTCTCGATTTCTGCATCAAACTGTAAAGAATCTCGATCTACTTTACCTCGCATAAACTACAGCAAAAAGGTCAGTAACAAACAAAATCCAATAAAGAAATTCAAAAGTTAAAAATAAATTAGGCGTAGTCAATCCCCGTCAACGGCGCCAAAAACTTGTTGCGTAAAATCGGCAAGTGCACCGATCGTACCAAGTAATAAAAAGTGAGTAAGAATATCGTCCCACGAGGATTGAGGCACCAAATTTAATTTAACTATTCTTTTCTTATTGGATTAACAAAAAGAGGTTTTTGAAATAATTGTGTTGTGATAATTGTAAACTATTCAATATTTCGTGAACAATTCAAAAAGAAGTTTGAAAACTTAAAGTAAAAGGTTGAGATTGAGAAAAATATATAAAAAGATATTGCAGTAAAGGACTCCAACACCTTCCGATCTCCACCTTGTAATATTGATTAATGTTTATATTTAATTACCCAGTTGATCAAACAATTCACTATCTAATAATTAATTAGTTAAGCCATAATCCCTTAGTGATCTTAACTTTATTAACCCTATTAGAATCTTAATCCCTTAGAAATCCTTTTTCAAGTTAATCCTTTAACCCAGTGAATTTTCCACGTTTGCAGTTCATGTAGCCTATCCCTAGTGCGTACATGAACTGTTATTTTACCCTTGTCAGGAACTAGAATCCCAATATTCCTATTGAAAACCCTAACCCTCGCAATCCCAATAGAGTGATCAATTCTAAAAGAATTAAAAGATGAAGAACAGGATAAAATAAATGCAATTTAAAATAATTAAATATAAATTTAACCAAACTACAAGGGGTTCACATCAAGGGTTGTGACCCTTACCACATAAATAAAAAAACTAGTCAGACATATTCATGTATGACAATTCTAAGAATTGAAAAGAATTCATAAAATAAAATAATAAAACCAGAAAATTGGAGAAGAAGCTTGCTCTGCGTTCTGCCTCCGTCTTCCTCTCTGTGTAATTTTTTTTTTCTTGAGGTCTGAATCTCTATTTATAGAGTCTTTGACCTTGTGGAGAATCTTGATCTAATCTTTTCCGCATCTCAGTGCAATCTGTCTTTGATTTAAACAAGGATTTAATCCTGATTGTCCGCATCTCCCACGCAACTAGCGTGGTTCCCACACTGTGAACGTGGGAGGTTTTCTTCAAAATCCTGGAGCACCACGCAACTAGCGTGGTTACCACGCTGCAAGCGTGGACTGTTTGAGGGTCTGGCGCTATTAGCGTGAATCCCACGCTAGTAGCGTGGATGGTTCTGCCTGAATTGGAGTTCTGACTCCACTAGCGTGAATCCCACGCTAGTAGCGTGGATGCCTCTGGCGGAAAAGCTCCTTTCATGCTTTGAGCGCCATACCCACGCTATGAGTGTGGGCCTTCAGTTTAGCTTTTTCCTTTTTAGCTCCAGTTTGTCTGTTTTTCGTACGAAATCAACATAAAATCAGTATGCAATCTCTAATTAAGATTTTGACAGATCAACAATGATTATTTCCCTTTTTGCTTAAGATTTAATAATCATTCTTTCTCTTTTTGGCTTAGATTTCCTTATATGCTGAATGCATATATATCAGTAGACCGAACCAACTAGTAGTTTATACAACTCAAGCTAAAAGTGCTAACAAAATAGTGGCGTGGACAACTCCCATGCTCACCCAAATAAGGCAACAAAGCCCAACATAAGTCTCAACTCAATAACCATAAATGACAGAAAAATAAACAACATCCAATCCATCCATGCCAGCATAAATATAACAGCAATAATCATCAACTAAGCTCTGGCCTCCTGCCGCCAGAGGCATCAATCCCCATACTACGTTAACCTGAAATAAGCATTCCCCAAACGTGGGGTGAGATCTCTAAACAAGAAATCTCAGTAAGATAAGGGGTTCTCAAGGATATTCCACCCCAAGCTCACTTACATGTGCAATATAAGTTCTAAAAGCAGTATTTTAATATCAGTTCAAAAATCAGTGCAATGCAACAGATATTCATGTCATGTGTGTTATAACAATTCTACTGATCAGAGAAGTGCAGGAATACGTCTATTACCCACACAGTACCAGCCCATGTTGTATCAACCTATGTTGTACCCACCCCAAAGGACCACCCCATGGCTTCCCTTTAAGGCAAACACCACATAACTATCATACAACAATTGCACTTAACAGCTCCATAGCATTTCAATATAACAGTACATGAAAACACATCATGCATATAACCATCCCCCTATGGGACATGGTGGAACAAACAATGGCTAAACCGAGGACACGAAAGCTTACCTTGTAAGCTAGCTATCCAAACCAAGAGTCCACACAAGCTCAAGGCCCACAAACAGCACAATCTGTTCATACCATAATTAATCATCAATAATCATAGCTCAGATTACATTAAGTGATTAAGTCTTTCCTACTTATTTTAACTCATTACATGTTGTTTCTGCAGGAAGTATTTGAATACTCCACGAGTAGTATTCGAATACTCCAGCTCTCTAGAAAGTATTCGATTACTTTCACTAAAGTATTCGAATACTCACAAGTATCCCAATACTTTTCCCCCTAGTATCCGAATACCTCAGTATCCGAATACCAAACCTCAATGTATTCGAATACCTTCCAGTATTCGAATACTTCTTCAAAGGTATCCGCAGAAAAGTATTCCAATACTCCTGCAAGGAGTATTCGATTACCAAGGACAAGTATTTGAATACTACACGGAAAGTATTCGAATACTTCTCCAACAGAATGCAGAAATTCGAGCCAACTTCTGCATAATGCCAAATTTAAGGATCCAAAAGCGATTGGGAGTCCAATGACTCCCTAAACAGATAACCACCAACATGTTATGAACCCAAAAACACATTCCTTTACTCAAATGGTTAAAGTTTCACTTATTAACCGATTAAGTAAGCTTAAAACCTCAAAATGCACAAAGGATGATCATGAATACCTCCAAGGCACCAAGACTCCGAAAATGAGGTAACTTGGAGCTCCAAACTCAGCTCCAAGGCTGTGACTTCAACAACATACGAATTTGACACACCAGGGTTGGTTCTTTGGGCCAAAGATCACTTCTTGACCACACAAAAGACAAGAACAAAGGCTTCACCCTCACAACTCATAATCACAGCCCCTTAAGCTTCACAAACTCTGAATCTAAACTCAGAAAGAGGTTCCCTACTCACCACCAAGGACAGCCCTTACTCACTCAAGTGTTTGGGAGAAGATTCAATGAAGAACAAGGAAGAAAAGGTCACTTGGCTCACAAGGTGCAAGGTGACCAGCAATGGAACAGTACCAAAGGGCTGATCAGCCTCCAAAGGTCACGTAGGAATAGAATAACCTAGGGTTTTGAGCCCAAAAGTCATATATATAGCTCACTTAACATCAAACACACAGTATTAGCAAAAATAGCTACGCTTAGCATTTTAATCCCAAACTTAGGATTCTGAACCTACTCAATTTTACAAGATTTATCATATTTTTCTTATATTTTTCACAGCACCTTTCTGGTACGCACTTTTAATAGCCAGTATCAGTTTCTGGCACCAGTCCTCATTATTTTAACTTGAAACTCGTTTTACAAGTCCTATATATTATTCTAGGAATTATCATGCACTTATTATAATTTTCCGGGATACTTTTTTGGTGCGCATTTATACCGACTAGCGGAACCGGTATCTGCGTTTTTCGTCAGAAAAGCGACTTTCAACATTATTACTCACTTACTCTAATTATTAAAGCCTCATAATAATTATTAGGGTCAATTATGGAATTATTTCCTAATTCTCATATTTAATTAATTAAGTTCCTTAATTAACGGTGCAGGTTCTTACAACCAGCTCCTCCCTCCACTGTTCCATTGCTTCTTCGTCAATTTTGTGAGCTTTGGGACCTCTTTTCTTCTATTTCTCTTCACTAAATACCTTGTGTATGTGAGAAGGATCATTGTGAGGGTGAAAGGGGTTGTGTTCTGGTTGTTCAGCCTCTGTTTTTGGTTGTTGAGGGGCTGACCTTTGTTGTTTGGGTTGTGGGAGCTTGGCGTTGGCATTTTGAGGTCCAAGGAGTGACCTTTGTGAAGAAAGAACCAACCTTGGGTGTGCCATTTTCGTACCGTTGTGAAGTCAGAACTTGAGGAGCTGTTTAGTGAGCTCCAAGAGCCTTTGTACCTCTGTTTTGAGCTTGGGTAAGCTTTACCACCTTTGATCATGAGTTTTAATGGTTAAAAGAGGTGTCTTGACATGCTTAATGAGTTAAACAAGTAACCAACTGATATATGAACCTAGAACAGAATAAAAATGCATGCTTTAACATTTAGAAGTGTTAAAAATGGAACCTTGGAAGTGATATCTCGCGAAATGCAGAAACTGCATTCTGTCGCAAAATATCCAGATATGGTATCCGGATATTGATATCCGAATATGGGGTTCTGTGATATCTGAATATGGATATCCTGATATGATATCCAGATATGCATATCCGGATATGATATCCGGATATTGATATCCGGATATGACCCCGACAAATATCCGGATATTCTGGGTTTTCGAGAACAGTAACGGTATTGTTCATACAGAACTGAGATATGGATTTATGGACCCTAGATTGTGGAAGTTTAACTTCTATAATGATTAAGTTAAGTCAGAATCAAGGGATTAATGGCTTGTGGCTTTGTGAGAAGCCTTAAGACTTAGAAACGCAAAAGAAAGGCGTTGTCTTTATCATATGCTTGTAGAGTATGAATTTTGATATTATTATTGGTGCAAAGAGATTGTGATTGTGTTGTGTGTGGACTTTGAGCTTGGTTGGACTATTGGTTTGGATTGTTAGCTTGCAAGGTAAGCTTTCGTGTCCTCGGTTTAACCATTGTATGTTCCACCATGTCCCATGGGGGGATGGTTTATATGCATGATGTGTTTTCATGTACTATTTTATTGAAATGTGATGGAGCTGTTAAGTTCAAAATGCTTATGATATGAATGTGGTGTTTCGCCTAGCCAGGAAGCCATGGGATAGTCCTGGGGGCGGGTACAGCATGGGCGTGTACTGTGTGGGTAATAGACGTATTTCTGCACTTCTCTGATCAGTAGAACAGTTATAACACACATGACATAATTATCTGCTGCATTGCACTGTTTTGGAAATGATATTGAATTACTGCTTTTAGAACTTATATTGCACATGTAAGTGAGCTTGGGGTGGAAGATCCTTGAGGACCCCTTGTCTTACTGAGATTTATGTTTAGAGATTTCACCCCACCTTTGGGGCACATATTTCAGGTTCAGTTAATGCGGGGGTTGAGACCTCTAGCGGTAGGAGGCCGGAGCTTAGCTGATATTGCTGTTTATATGATGATATGTTTGGATGCTGGATTATATCTGCTGATGATATGCCTTTAGCTTGTTATTATTATGTTGTTGTTGTTGAGAATATGTTTGGCTTTGTTCCCTTATTTGGTGAGCATGGAGATTGTCCATGCCACATTGATTGACTATCTTTTAGTTTAGATCTGAGATGTAATAATGTATCAGGATTATATCCGGGCTACGTGTTGTAGTTCCGTGATTTTAGAGACTCACAGTTAATTATATATTGACGTATTTCAGTTAGCTGTCTTTTGCAATTTACATACAAGCGATGTTTTTATGAAATGAATTAATTAATTCAACTTGACTAATGATAATGACGTCATAATTGAAAAGAAAAAGATATTCTGCATTTTTAAATTAAGCGTGGCTTAATATGATGATATGATAACAAACCGGCTATATACGGGGTGTTACAGGTAGCTGTTGTCTTAGTGTGAGTTGAGGGATGAGTTCCTTAGTTGGTTGTGAGGGTGTTGGACGTTTAGCAAGTGCACTAGTCGTACAAGTAATAAAATGAAGAGTAAAGATCGTTCCCACGAGGAATTGTGTTCAAACACCAATATACCATAGAAAACTAATTTGAATCAAATAAGAGTTTGTAAAAATCATGAATAATTTGTCACCAGAAAATTGATTTTGAGTAAATTGACACAAAGTAAATATGGATTAGGAATTAATAAAAACAACAAGTAGTCAGAAAACAACTTTCCTCCATGATAACTCATACAAAAATTGATCATATGATGAATTCCTTTCCATGTGATGTTAATCAACCTTTTACTTATCATCAAGATGTAATCCCTTACTACCTTGATAGAAACATTAATCAGAAACCCCAATCCCTTGGTGATTTCTTTCTTAATACATGCATGAAATACTAAGGTTTTAAGATTACATCAGAACTCTAGCATCAATCCCTTGAGTACTAGAATTCTGATGTTGAGATTATCAAATACAGAAGTCATATAAACATCCCTGTTCTATACTACTTCTTTGATAGAAATAATTAATTCAGAAAATCTCAAATCAGCACATGGAAAATACTTCATCATATTAATCAAATCAACATAATATTATCATGGAGTTCCATTGCATTCAGACTACAAAGACTCTACTCAGACATAACTAAGGAATAAATAAGAGAAGAAGAATCAAACTTCATTTCCATGTTGAAAGTCTTCAATCTCCAAACTATTACAAGGAAATCCTATTACAACAACTAAGAGAATTTAGAGAGAAGTCATACTAAGTTTAAGAGAGAGAGAGAGAGAGAGTTCAGATCCCCCAATATCTTCATCTAAGTGTCAAGGCTTTGCCTTATATAGTGTTACAATTAAAAACAGAAAACTGATGTGGGCGCTAAAACGTCCATAAGTGGCCGTTTTAGCGTCCATGCTTTACGTATGATCAACTGCTTTTAACTGATTTCAACGCTAAAACGTTAAGGAATGACCGTTTTAGCGTCCAAACTTGGTGAATGCTCAACTAACTTTAACTGACTCCAACACTAAAACGTTTGATTTGGGCGTTTTAGCGGTGAAGACCAGAATCTTTTTCCACTTTAGGGCGCTAAAACGCATATTGCAGGCCGTTTTAGCGCCCAAGACCAGCAATTTTCCATCTTCTTAGTGTAGCAGCGCGCTAAAACGCTCTGTGTGGATGTTTTAGCGCTCATCACCAGCAAGTTTTGGCCTCTTTCTGTAACAGGGCGCTAAAACGCTCAGTGTGGACGTTTTAGCGCTCAACACCAGCAAGTTTTGGCCTCTTCCTGTAACAGGGCGCTAAAACGCTCAGTGTGGACGTTTTAGCGCTCAACACCAGCAAGTTTTGGCCTCTTCCTGTAACAGGGCGCTAAAACGCTCAGTGTGGACGTTTTAGCGCTCAACACTTAAGCAATTTTTCTCCTCTTGAGCTCCAGAATCTTCTTCCTTCTCCAGTTGTCTTTCAAGCTTGCTTTTCCTACAAGAATCATACAAATTTCCAATAAAGCTCTTGAACTTGTAATTGAGGATATCTTAGGACATTAACCTTGTTTTTCATCATTTAATCACACAATTTGATCCTAATTCCTGCTAAAAACCATGATGAACTAAGGGTTCATCACAATTCCCAGATTTGAATATTGCTGTCCTCAGCAATAACTTTAAAGACAGAGAAAGACTTGAGATTCTTTACACATGAAATTTATGAGGTTGGATTGAAATATGACAGATCAACTTTCCAAGATACAATCTAACAACCCAGCAATCTATCTTTTACTATGACTTGCTTGGAACTTCTCAAAAATTGTGAGAATAAACTCTCTTTCACTCTAGTGTCTAAGGGTGTACTCATCACTCAATCTCCACTGCACTCAAACTACTATAAGCTTGCCCATCTTCTCACTTTCCATAGTTACAGTGATTCATAAGCAGAACAAAAGAGGCTTTGGTGGTATGACTTGACTCAGAATAGGATTCTGTATAGAAGAAGGAAAAATGGCTTGGCATGTAGTTGGCTAAAGGTAGGATTTGATGTTGCAGAAGGTTAGATAAATGGATCAGATTCAGATAAGAGGAGGATCACTATTGAATTTATCTATGTACTCCTTAATCCTTCTCATTCTCTTCTTCCTTTTCATTTGCTCTTTTCACCACCTTTTCTACAACTTTTCTTTTTCTTGAACTTCCTTCCTCCTTTTCTTCCAACTTTCAACACTTTGTGTTGTTTTGATTTCCCTTTTTCCTCATTTCCTTTTTCTTTTCCTTTTCCAAACCAAGCACTTTGTCCCTTTACTTCCTCATTTCCCTTTTTTTTTATTTCATTCTTCTTTTTCTCCAAATTTCCAACACTTAACACTTAATATTTTTGTTCATTGCAGAAATACCTTTCCTACAGAGCCTTCCTCCTTACCCCTTATCTGAACACATAATCTGAAAATTTAGGATCTGGAATAAGTGCAGGGCTCTTAGTTTTATCACAAAAATTCTGGCTTAAGGCTTCCATGCAATAAGAAAATTTGGTTCAAAAGAAAAATGCCTCAATGAGCTCTACTTTACAAACCATGAACTATTTCAAGTTAGAAACAGGGCAAGTTCTAGAGTTACTCATACAGTGAAGTGCTCTCTGAACTAAAAAATTTTCTGTATAGGCTCAATGTCTCACAGTCTAGAGTGCATGCTTGAATTCCTCTATATACATCAACCTGATCTCTCTACTCCTCACATAACATGAGTCATGCAAACATATCATTTAGCACATATGCAGGGATTTCAAATTGCATCAAAAAATGTTTAATCCATCATGTAAAACTTATATCATCCTATCCTCATAAAATTCACATCATCTCAACTCTAAATCCAACCTTTGTACATATAAAACACTTCCTAAACTACCTAAAACTATATTCACAAGAATTTTAAAAGAAAGGATTGAGATGTTTCCCTATTTGTGGCTCATCAACTGTGTGTAATCATCAACTGTGTGATTCCACCATAATCATGTCATTCATTCACACCCCATTCCCAGATTTAAACGTTGCTGTCCCCAGCAACTAATTTAAATCTAAAAAGCAGTTGACAAATTCTGAAACACATTCACATATCAACAAATAGCATCAGTACTATTTAAAAGTGCATCATTCAAACAGAGAATCTCAATGTACTAACAAATATACAAAATGAAAATAATACCACAATCAACTAAAAATATCCAAAATAAAACCATAAAACAGAAAATGTATAAAAACAAAATGAGAAGTCTAATCAGTAGACTCGTTATCATCACTAAACACCAAATATGAGCCTGGATCAGGAGTAGGCAAGGGGTTGTACTCAGGATCAACACCCCTGTCCTCATCCACAGCACCAGTATCAGCAGCAGCAGCAGCAGCAGTGGTCTCTGTGGTAGTAGCATCAACACCAGGCTGTCTCTCTGGAGTGGGTGCAGCATGAGAAGATGTAGCACCATCAGTAGGTGCAGCTCCATCCACATGATCAGCATAGTGAGTCCGGGCCATTGCCTCAAAGGCTTCCTCCTCATCAGAATGAGGGTATACAGCAGGCTGATAATCAATAACATCTAAGCCCTGAGCCTCACATATAGATTTCAACATCGTCACCATATATGTCTGAAATGAGTGCTGGCTGCATAAACCGGAGACGCCTGCGCAAATGTCTCATTCGGAAGTCAGTGTTCACCACCTATTGCTCCCCTGTCCTTAACCTCTCTTCGATTTCATCATCACTCTGTGTTGTAGATTTCCTACCAGGAGTCAATCCTGTGACCTCCCCTCCTTCTATCTTCAACTGCTTTGTTATCATGGCGGCATCAATTGTAGGGTGCAATTTAGTTGGTGCCCCATTATCAGTAACATCTACACCAGCTTTCTGACAAAGCAACTGAATCAAGGAACAGTGACCCAAAGCAGCAGAGTCACTGTCAGAGTGAGCCATATCATAAATGTTGTCCTGAAGGAGAATAAGAAGTTCCACCTTCGCCCTTGTCATGATAGTGTGAATCAGGACAGCTCTCTTCAGGATAACCTCTGCCTGGTTGGAAGAGGGCATGACATTTGAGATTACAAAGTGAAACCAGACTCTAGCCTCACCATTTAAATGCCTCAACCAAATCAACTTAGGAGCAACCTTATCCTTGGTTAACTCCCAAGTTTCACCAGGTTTGGCTATAGTCTGCAAAATAGGCTCAGCTGCCCCCATCTTGGTCCAGGTGTCAAAGTTTGGGTCACTCCTCCTTGGTGGAATTTCAATATTCTGCCAATTTCTCCTGAACTCACAACTGGCATTGTGGATATAGTCACAGAACCTTATCTTCAGCAGCTTTTGGATAGTGTGAGCATCATACTTCACTTTCTTTCCCCTCACCCAGCTAGTGAAAGTCCTCTGGCCTCCTTGATCTCCATTAAATGCATTAGCAAAGAATTCCCTTGCTATGTTAGGACTGTTATCACCCAGTATTCTTCCAAAAGTTGCCCAATCCCTGGTCTTCAGCTGAGACTGAAACTGGGGATATTCATCCTGTTCTAGAACAAATTTTCTTTCTCTAACAAATGGCCTCTTGGAAGTCTTGTCAGTATACCTTTTCTCATGTTCCTCACTTTTCCAAAAGTGAGCATCAAACTGTGGGGTGAACTCAGCCTCAGTATCTCCTCCTTGATTCACTCGTGCTCGCTTCTTATATCTCTTTTTCCCTTTTGTAGCAGGAGCTGGTTGAGAAGGAGAAGACATTGTGCCTACACAACAAGAGAAAATCAGTCCTAATGACAAACAATTACATATCATGAATCCAATTCCACAATTCCAGATTTAGAACTCTTGTAGTGGGGAATTTTGATCAAAACATGTATGAATTACAACCCCACAATGCCATAATGTAAACCCTCAATTTTGTATGAAACAGGGCCTGGGCGCTAAAACGGTCGCACTGAGCGTTTTAGCGTCCTGGCCTTAAACGTGTGTAAAAACTGGACGGGCGCTAAAACGGTCACACTGAGCGTTTTAGCGCTATACCTTAATGTGTGTAAAAACTGGACGGGAGCTAAAACGGTCACACTGAGCATTTTAGCGCCAGGCCAATTTTTGGGTCAGGCATTTCCACGAACACCTTGTGTGTGTGCACGCTGGGTTGTTGTTTAAAGACAACTGAGAACCAACACTCACTGGATTTGTTGTCTCATTTTCAAAATACCAGTCAAAAGCAATAGTTCAGGAGAATAATACCAATAAAACTAAATCAACATGCAATCCTACGAATGATACAGGCAATCAACATGTGAATGCCCTAGAAAATGCCCAATAATTGCATGCTTCAGATATGATAAGTGAGATGAGTTACATACCTTGATGTTGATGAGAAGATATGGAAGAAGCTACGAAGATGGATGATACAAATGGAGATAAGGGGTGCGTTATGGAAAACAGAGGCAAAGTATAAGAACAGAACGTAAGAGGAAAAGAGAAGGGGAACTCTGTTATATCGAATTAGTGACAGGGCGCTAAAACGTTGGCTTACCAGCGTTTTAGCGTCCTTGTCCAGAGAAAAATACACACTTTGTGCAGCACAGCGCTAAAACGGTCAGACTTAGCGTTTTAGCGCTGTTGGCCAGAGTGCATGGATATGTGTTGTCAGTGAACGCTAAAACGCTCATAATGAACGTCTTAGCGCGCACAACCAGAGAGTTTCATAATAATGGAACTCTGGGGACGCTAAAATGGTCATGGTTGACGTTTTAGCGCCAAGCACAAAGTATAAAATTTCTCTTTGATTTTTCAAATTTTTTTTTTTTTTTCCTTTTCTTCTTCCTCTTATGGATATGGTATGAACATGGAATTACATACCTAGTACAGTGGGTTGCCTCCCACTCAGCGCTTGTTTAACGTCACGAGCCTGACGGTTATGATCTATTTTACCTCTAATAGAGCAACTGTCAGTAGTTGCCTATCCACAGCACTTCCAACATATAACTTCAATCGTTGACCATTGACTGTAAAACTTCTGTCCGAATCCAAAGAACTGATTTCTACAGCCCCATATGGTTTCATATCCTTTACCACAAACGGTCCAGACCATCTAGACTTTAACTTCCCTGTGAACAGCTTCAACCTGGAATTGAACAGAAGTACTTGATCCCCCACCTTGAAGTCTCTAGGTGTGATCTTCCTATCATGCCATAGCTTTGTCATTTCCTTATACAAACTGGCATTTTCATAAGCAGACAAACGAAACTCATCCAATTCATCCAGTTGTAATAATCTTTTCTGTCTCGCTGCTTTGGAATCAAAATTCAGATATCTCACAGCCCACAAAGCCTTGTGCTCCAATCCAACTGGCAAATGGCATGCTTTTCCAAACAGCAACTGAAATTGAGACATCCCAATAGGAGTTTTGAAAGCGGTCCTGTATGCCCATAAGGTGTCATCAAGTTCCTTGGACCACTGGGTCCTAGCATTCCCAACAGTTTTCTCCAATATTCTCTTCAATTCCCTGTTGGAAATCTCAACCTGACCACAAGTCTGTGGGTGATATGGAGTGCTTATTTTGTGCCTCACTCCATACTTAGCCAAGGCATACTCTACCATCCTATTATCAAAATGAGTGCCCCCATCACTAATGATAGCTCTAGGGACTCCAAATCTTGAAAATATATTCTTTCTCAGAAAAGCAATCACCACCCTGGAATCATTGGTTGGTGTAGCTATAGCCTCAACCCATTTGGAAACATAATCAACTACCACCAATATATACTTGTTAGAGTAGGAAGAAGGGAAAGGTCCCATAAAATCCATACCCCAAACATCAAAGATCTCCACTTCCTGGATATTGTTCAACGGCATTTCATGTCGCCTAGAAATATTCCCAGTTCTCTGACAGTTGTCACATGCCTCCACAAACTTCTTTGCATCCTTGTACAAAGTGGGCCAGTAGAAGCCACTCATCAAAACTTTTGCTGCAGTTCTCTCACCTGCAAAATGTCCACCATATGCAGAACCATGACGATGCCACAACACATCCTTCTGTTCTTCCTCTGGAATACACCGTGGGATCACACTATCTGAACATCTATAGAAAAGATATGGCTCATCCCAAATATACCTCTTAACATCATGCAGAAATTTCTTCCTCTGTTGCCATGTTAAATCCTTAGGCATCAATCCAGTAGCTTTATTGTTGGAAAAATCAGCAAACCATGGTGGTGTACTGATAGATAAGACTTTATCCCCAACCATCTCTGTTACAGCACATATTGCCAAAACATGTTCATCAGGAAACTCTTCTCTGATCACTACTTCCGGCCCTTCTTGAAGCTCTTTTTCTTTAATCCTGGATAAGTGATCAGCCACCAAATTTTCAACTCCCTTTTTGTCCTTGATTTCTACCTCAAACTCTTGCAATAGTAACAACCAGTGGAGCAATCTGGGTTTAGCATCCTGCTTTCTCAACAAATACTTTAAAGCTGCATGGTCAGTGTAAACAATAACTTTTGATCCTAACAGATATGGCCTGAATTTGTCAAATGCATACACAATAGCCAGTAATTCTTTTTCTGTAGTAGAATAATTCTTTTGTGCATCATTTAAGATCTTACTGGCATAGTAAATGACATGCAACAATTTATTCACTCTTTGGCCCAATACCACTCCTACGGCATAGTCACTGGCATCATACATTAATTCAAATGGTAATGAAAAATCAGGTGCCATCATGATAGGTGCAGTGGTCAACTTTTCTTTTAAAACATGAAATGCATGCAAACATTCATCATCAAACAGAAATTCTTCTAATTCTTAACTAATAACTTGCATAAGGGCTTAGCAATTTTTGAAAAATCTTTTATGAACCGCCTATAAAATCCTGCATGACCAAAGAAAACTCCTCACACCTTTAACATTTACAGGTCTAGGAAGTTTCTCTATCACAGAAATTTTTGCCCTGTCCACCTCAATTCCATTCCTAGACACCTTGTGTC
>NW_026898470.1:0-54212 GCF_033153095.1 Gastrolobium bilobum
TCAGATAATCCTGAAACTCATGGCTCAGATATTCACCACCACGATCTGATCGTAATGTCTTAATCATCTTGCCACGCTGTTTCTCTACTTCATTCCTAAACTCCTTGAACTTTTCAAAGGCTTCAGATTTATATCTCATTAGGTACACGTACCCAAATCTTGATTTGTCATCAGTAAAGGCCAAATCCATGGAATCTAGGTATCCATCTGCATGCATCCTAGACAATCTTGTTTCGTTTATGTGCCCTAGTCTACAATGCCAAAGATAAGATTGATTATCTATCCTAGGTCGTTTCACAGCTACATTGAGCACTTCAGTTCCCATTTCCAGAACATACAATCCATTTATTAATGAAGCAGTACCATAAACAATATCATTCAAAATGATAGAAAATGTACCATTCTTAATACTAAAAGTAAAACCATCTTGTTCTAAACAAGAAATAGAAATAATGTTTCTAGAAATGTTCGGAACATAAAGACAATTATTCAAATGCAATAAAAGGCCCGTAGGCAAAATAAGGTCGGCATCTCCAACAGAATGAGCAGCAACCCTTGCTCCATTGCCAACGCGAAGATCCACCTCGTTTCTCTCCAATCTCCTTGGGCTCCTAAGCACCTGCAACATATTGCAGATATGAGAACCACAACCGGTATCCAATACCCATGAAGTCGGATTAGCACAAGAATAATTTATCTCAATCATGAAAGTACCTGAGGCAGAAGCATCACCATGCTTCTTGTCCTTCACACTCTTCAGGTAGTCTGGACAATTCCTCTTCCAATGGCCTTTCTTGCCACAATGGAAGCACTCAGCATCGCCTTTGTCCTTGGATGCTTTCTTACCCTTCTTGTTGCCCTTCTTCTTCTTGGATTTTCCTTTGGGCTTAAGGGAGTCACCTTTAGCAGGCTCCTTACCCTTACCCTTACCCTTGGCCTTGCTAGGCCCACCAATCAGAAGAGCTTGTGTCCTATCCTTCTTGATAGACACTTCAGCAGTTGTTAACATACTTAACAATTCAGGCAAGCTCACAAGCATCCCATGCATGTTATAATTCATTATGAATTGACTGAAGGAAGGTGGAAGTGAGGCCAGGACTAAGTCATTACTCAGTTCGGCATCCATCAAGAAGCCTAGATTTCCTAGCTTCTCAATCAGCCCGATTATCTTAAGAACATGACTGCTAACAGACATGTTCTCAGACATCCTGCAAGAGAACAGTTCTCTAGAGGCCTCATACCTCTCATGCCTGCCTTTAACGTCATACAACTCCTTGAGATGTAAGACAATAGAGGGAGCATCCATATGCTCATGCTGCTTTTGCAGTTCAGGCGACATGGATGCCAACATGATGCATACTGCCATCGTATCGTCATCCATGTGTTGTTTGTGGGCCTCGAAATCATATTCCGCGAACCCATCTTCCCCTTCCCTAGGAGCTACGGGTAATGCACCATCAAGAACGTAGGCAATCTTTTCGGCCCTAAGAACAATTCTCAGGTTCCGATACCAGTCCATAAAGTTTGAACCGGTCAGTTTATTCGTATCAAGTATTGAGCGCAGTGACAGTGGATTAGTCATACTAAAAACTGAAAAAAAAATGTAAAGAAAGATTAATTAATATATTGTCGTGTTACAATTTATTAAAGACTTTAAATAAATTGCCCCTCCCACTATTTTATCTAAGTCAATGACCCTTACCATTTGACTTAGGGTTAATCTACTTTTAGATTTTACCTTAGTGAGATTAAGAGTGCGATTATTTATTTTAACCCTCGTCTGAGACCGCAAGATTAATTTAAATAATGGGTTGATCCTAATCAACAGTATCTCATACCCTCTCTTAACATTAGGTTGACAACTCCTTGTCACTTAGTGGTGCATCTCATGCAACCAACCTAGCATTATTACCCTAAGCCCATAAGCCCGGCTGGGCCTGCAACTTATGCCTCAGTTAAGCATTAACCAGCACCCTAAGTGTCTAACACTTCTAATACTACTCTTACTCAACGAAACAGTGGGTCCCAACTGAGTTGTGGAGCACCACTATGTAGAGGAGGTTCGAGTAATATTGGTGGTGGGAGGTAATCATATGCTTAATAATTTATTCCTTTTAAGGGTTCCTTTTATTTAGGGATTTTATTAGGTCTCATCAAACGCATTAATATATTATCATGCTAGTCGTAACCTATGTCATACATCTATCGGTTTAGACTAGTCGAAATTGGACGTGCATAATAATCATACAAACGCGATTTGTCCAATTCATGCATACTAGACGTCATAAGCAATAAAGCATACATATCGTGATGCACTATCTCATGCATGCTAGTCGTACAAAACATACATGCAAATAAAACAATTTATTTTGAGATAGTCATGGTGCTCGATCTTTTGTCCATCTTGCTTCTCAAGCCACGGCTTCTTGTCGTCTATACGCCACTAGCCTAAATTCTCTAATTACAATTAAAGAAACTCCAAAACATTTTGGAGGGACAAAATTTAAAATACAAAATTTAAAAATCAAATTACAACTCTAATTTAAAGAGCAAAAATTACACATTAATTTTAAAATTCGAAATTTAAACTTCGGGCACCATGACCATCCCCTTCCTCTTTTGCACCTGAAATGTTAGACAACTCACAAGTACAAAATATTATCATATAATATGTTTTTCACATATGTCTTGATATTTAACAATTAAACATCAAAACAAAAAATTAAAATTAAAATTTTCTTAGATTTCTCAATTGGCCGAATTATATACAACCATTAATATAACTCAAATTTTATTGACTCTTTCTCAAAGAACATAAAATTTAAACCATGCATGTAGCCATCTACACTTGATGGCCGAACCATATACTAATGTATATGAGATTAATTTTCGAAAAATTTTATTACATGCTTTGCTCATGAAACAATTCATGAAAAATAAGAAAACAATCAAGGTGTTCAAAACACCTTTCATGGTCGAACTCCACCTTTCAAAAAGGTGTTTCCTTTTAAAACTTTCATAAAGAAAAGAATGATAACCATGAATACATATGGATATATGAACACAACAATCAAATTAAGATGTTCATAAAAAAAAAAAAAACAAAAACAAAACTTTAACCGTTTAAAGTATTGTAAATTAAAATCCATACATAAAAATTGAATCTTTAACTCTTTAAAGAAATTTTAACCGTGAGAAACAGGTTCACAAACAAGGTACCATCACCCGTCTATGGTAAAGTAACCGGGCTCTGATACCACTTGAAAGTAGAATTGGCCTTGAAGGCCGAAACATGCGTGAGGGAAAAACAAAATTTTTCGCAAGCGGAACACACATGCATATCAAGATACATACTTTAAGACGTATGTCATACCTTGTTCGTGAAAACTCAAGATGATCAAGGTAGGTCTGAAGGGTTCAGACCCTCTAACGTTGATCCACACCACCCGCGTCTAGATACAGGAACTCCTTCCAGTAAGGCCGCCGATTGATCACCACAATAAGGCTTGCTATGCGCTCAGTGTGTGATGCAGGAGGCTAGGTAAAAGTGTTTAGAAGAGTGAAGTGTTCTAAGAGAAAACCTCACAAGGGGCGCATAGATGAGTAGAGAAAGGCTTGGCTTTTCACAAAAACCTAAGGAGGAACTAACTACACATTAAGCACACAAGAGGAGCCTTTTAAGTTTCAAAAACAAATCAGATTTTTCTCCCAAAAATCTGATCAAAGTGGCGCCCTATGGGGAGAGAATAAGTGGAGTTGTTGCATTTCAAAAATTGCCAACAACATCCCAGAATATTCTCATGAGACTAAGTTCAAAACCTAGTCAGAAATCTGATCATGAATCATCATATAATCAGCTATATGGTGCGCCCCATATAGCCTAAAAGGTGACCAGATACATTTGAGTTAGTTGCATTTCAAACTTAAATCAACTCACTCAAATATTCTCCCAACAGACCGTATCTTCTGGAGCTGATTTTGATGATCAAATCTAGCCAAAATCAGCACCCCATTATCCTTGGATTATGTCCAAAAGATCTCCTCCTGATATGTTCCAACAAGATCTCATCTTATCCTTTTGTTATGAAACAACTTTTCATAGCCAATTCAAATTCGAATTTCAAACATTTGAATTCAAACTTTCAAACACTTAAATTTTTTAAATTCAAATTCAAATTCAAATTCAAATTTCAAATTTCAAAATTCAAAATTCAAATTTCAAATTTCAAATTTCAAATTTCAAATTCAAATTCAAAATTCAAAATTCAAAATTCAAAATTCAAATTTCAAATTTCAAATTTCAAATTTCAAATTCAAAATTCAAATTTCAAAATTCAAATTTCAAAATTCAAATTTCAAATTTCAAATTCAAAATTCAAAATTTAAACATTTGATAATTAATTTAACTAATTAAATTAATTAGTAATGTCTTGGACTATCCAAGCCCATTACTTTGATCCATGCGCCCTCCACCCTATCTGTGGAGTTCCAGGCCCAATACCTTTAATGCTAGAGCATCTAGACAATTAGGTGTTAGTGTGTGTAATAACTTCTGGTCTTAGGAAAGACATACCCAAATATAAAGAGACTACTCTAATGATACTCTCTGTGAGAGTTCCTCATATAGTCTCTTTGTGGGTCTGTTCAGTGCGAGCTATACCCTTATAGGTCCACCCACGACTTTAGCTAAGACATCTCCATATCTGTAGCTGATGAGGTCTTTACCTTGCATCCAAATACAAGTAGATAAGTCGTGCTAGTCTTACCCGAGATCACTGATCCCCATTCTCAGTGTCTCTAGACTAGGAACATAAAATTAGGAATAAACATGCAGTATCCTTGAATCCTCATGATCGTGATCTCATCACAGATACTCAAGAGATACCTATTTTATTCCAAGGGGTTTATCCAGTTACTCATATAAATATTAATAGTAATATTGAGGCAAAATATGAAACAAGATAAATAGTGCTTTTATTTGCGACAATATAAAAGGTCTGCATATGTCCTAATCTAATCAAAAGATTGTCTCTAGGACATCCATATACTAACAATGGTGACCTCACCCATCCTCATATGAAATGTCTGTGTCTCTGTGCGCCATCGCTCGACAAGCACAGATATTATTAACCTCATGCCATATTCCAAAGTCAGGATATAGTGATACAATAAAAAATTACTAACCTCATGGTTGCGCAAGCGCGCTATATGGTAGAAGCCTGCCTGCCTCAGCCATGGCTCAATCTCTTCAGGAATGGCACGGTGATCATGTGTCACAGCATGTCGCACATTAATCACACGATCCTGGACATTCGGATCCTCACAGGTGTTCCACACATGTGTGGATATATGTTTCTGCTATAAAGTTAGGAGAGTCTTGTCTGAAGGCCCAGGGTCAATCACGCTGTGTGGAGACCCAGGACGAGGTGCCTCATCATGCTCATATCTAAATAAATTAATACAAAACAATTAAATTAATATTCATCAACAAAGAATTCGTAAATATTTAGCTAAATAAATTAAATTAATAAAAGCACAATTCAATAGGTTTTTCTCCATTTAAGTTTCTGCTTTAACTAAATTAAAAATTATTGCTAACCTATCGTTTCTAAAATCAACAGTAACTAACATTGAAATAAGTATTAAAGAATAAAGAATAAATTATATTAATTAAACCTACAATTTTATGCGTTAATAGATTCACATAATTTCCAACCTAAGGTTTCAAAAATTTAAGAATTAAATAATATTTCTAAATTATTAACGTTTATAAATTAATTAAAAAATTTAATTATGTAGACCTACCATTCATTTATGCGTAAAATAAATTAACATATTTATTAACCTAATGGCTCAAATACCAACATTAAATAATATTAACACATTTTACTAGCCTAAGGTTTCAAAACCCTAAACCCTAAATCTAAATTTATAAATTATTAACGTTTATAAATTAATTAAATTTTTTATTATGTAGACCTAATCATTAATTCATGCGTAAAATAAATTTACACATTTATTAACCTAACGTTTCAAATACCAACATTAAATAATATTCACAAAATATTACAGCATAAATAAAAAATTATTTATATTAGCCTAAGCATTATAGCGTGGAATTAATTAACACATTTTACTAGCCTAAGGTATCAAAAACCAGAATTAAATAACATTACACATGTATTAAAGCTTAAATAATAAATTAAATAAATTATACCTAATCATTTATGCATGATTTAAAATTATCACATTTACTAGCCTAAGGTTGGAAATATCAACATTAAATAATATACCACATTCACTAACCTAAAGTTTCAAGTATTATTCACTAACCTAAAGTTTCAAGTATCAACACTAAATACTATAACATATTTACTAACCTAAAGTTTCAAGCCTAAACACTAAATAATATAACATATTTACTAATCTATTGTTTCAAGTATAAATATAAAAATAATATAACACATTTATAAAAACATAATTAATGAAACAAACATATTATAAAAGCAATAAAAAAAGATACTAACCTTGTAGAGAGAGAAAACACTCAGAGAGAGAGGGAGTGAGGGAGAGGATGAGAGGAAATGGTGGGGGAGGGGTAGGGACCGTGGGATTTATATAGGAAAAAACTTGCACATAATTCGCTACCATGGGTAGCGAATTAGTGCAAAGCTGCCACGTGTCTGACATGCGCAGAGCAGCAGGTGACCGTTGCCACGTATTTCGCTACACAGTGTAGCGAAATATGAGTGGCTTGACACGTGTCCGAAAGGTCACTGACCAGGCTGACCTTTTGACCACGTATTTCGCTACACTGTGTAGGGAAATACGTGGACCAGTGGGGAGGTGACAGATCATCAGGCCTAATTCGCTACACTGTACATGTGTAGCGAATTAGCCTGCGTGGCAGTTTGGCAATTTTTACTGTGCGCGTGACATTCTGGTAAATTTTATGATGAACAGTGGCACAATGGTCACTGTTCCGTCTATTTTACTATTATTAGAAAAAGAAAATAGATTGCAGATAAAATAAAAATAAAATACGACCAAATATATTAGAAACTTATAACATTTAAAGAAAAGATGAAAAAAAAATAGAAGAAAAAAATTAAATATGTCTAAATAAAAAAAATACCAAGGAGACAAAAAAGAAGATCAAATATACTTAAAACTTAAAATAGTAACATAAAAGGCTAAAAGTAAAAAAAAATCTAAATAAAAAAATAGACTGAAGGCAAAAAAATGAAATAGAAGAAAAAATAAGACCATAAATAAAAAATCATAAAATAGATTTAGGACAAAAAATAGAAAATAAAATAAGACTAAATATGTTAAAAATTTATAATATCGATTTCTTATTCTTTTATTTCTTTTTTTGTCTTATTTTTTCCTCCATTTCTTTTAATAGTGATAAAAAGACTAAAAGTGAAAAAAAGATCAAACATATGTAAACTAAAAAGAATAAAATAGATTGAAGATAAAAAAATAAAAATAAATATGTTGAAAACTTACAACGGTAATTTTTTTACTTCTATTTATTTTTTGCTTACTTTTTCTTCTATTTCTTTTTTATCTTTAGTTTATTTTTTCTTTTTGATTTACATTATTTTAATTTTTTTATTTTAGTCTTTTGAGTAAGTGTTGTAAGTTTGCGACATATTTGATTTTTTTTTTTTTTACTTTTTTGTCCTCTCTCTATTTTCTTTTTTTTATTTAGACATATTTGGTCTTTTTTTTCTATTTTTATTTTTCTCTTTTTTAATCTATTTTCTTCTTTTTGATTTAGATTATTTTAATTTTAGTCTTTCCTATTGTTATAAGTTTTCAATATATTTAGTCATATTTTTTCATCTATTTTTAATTTTTAATTTTTTCTCTCCTGTCACAAGATAAGAAATTTGTCTCTAATTGACAAAATATATATAGGTGGATCTCACTTTGATTTTTTTCTCATTCCTCTTTAAAGTGGGATCCACCTATATATTGTGTCAACAGGAGAAAACTATTACCTTTTTTTTCTATAAGTAGTGTAAGTTTTTGACATTTAATTTTATTTCTTCTTTTATTTTATTTTATTTTCCTTAGTTTATTCTCTTCTTCTTACAAGGGTAAAATAGGTAGATTAATTTAGTTTCTAACTGTGTTGAGGATGAGTTTGGTTGGAAATAACCATAGGAGATAAGTGATTTAAAAAAAAGGGTTTAAGTGATTGAAACCAAAATCGTAGGAGAGTTTTTGAACTCTTCCCTTAAGCAAATTTTAAACCATTAATATTTAAACTTGTCACAGTTGTAAATAATGATAGCTTTTCCATCGTAAATTAAGGATTAACACCTCCAAAAGATGTACAAAAATTAAATAAATAACACAAATAAATATTTTTTATATTTAAAAAATCATCAAATAAATAATATTACAGAGAGTTGAAGAGTATAGATCTTATAGGTATTGTTCTGG
Source organism: Gastrolobium bilobum (assembly GCF_033153095.1). Taxonomy (NCBI): domain Eukaryota; kingdom Viridiplantae; phylum Streptophyta; class Magnoliopsida; order Fabales; family Fabaceae; genus Gastrolobium; species Gastrolobium bilobum. Next base: position 8,458 of record NW_026898470.1, read on the forward strand.
ACCCATGTTATAGGCCTCATGTCCAGCTAGGCAAAATGAATCTTACTTTAGGTAAAACCTCTCTATAAATACACTAATAAAAGAAACAAAAAACCTCTCTGTAAATAACTGATTAAGATTAAAAAATATACTCTCTTGAACCCTAATCCTTATTATTGTCATTGTGCGAACACATACTTCCTTTGACTTTTAATTAGCCTCTTATCCATGCACAATAATTTACCACCACATGCAATTGTCTCTTTCATAAACATTGCTAGTCAATTGTTATTAGAAAAATATTTTCTCATGTTATTGGAGACATCTTGTCTTATGTCATAGAGATAAATATGTTGGCCCACCTTTTATAAGTCACATATTTATCTCTATGACATGAGACAAGATGTATCAAACAACATGAGATTAATAAGTCTCATTGCTATTACCAACGAAAATTAATAATTCTACTAAGGTTTTTTTTTATACAAGTTTGAACCTCTAACCTCGTGCAAATTACTCAAACTCCTTATTATTAGACTAATTTTAGTGAGTTTGCTAAGATTTTTTTTCCCACAGAGTGAAGAGTCCAATTCAAAATGTTAAAAAAATTATTAACTTTTTTAAAGATGACTAATTTTGCAAAATCAATTATTATTTTATTGGATGCCAAATAAATATATTGCCCACAAATTGTTCAAGTTAATTGGAGATATACGAATTTTATTTACTTAAATATTTGAAGCACATTAATTATATATAGACTTAAAAAAAAGTTAAATGTCCCTTTGAAAAATAAAGTGCGAATAAGTAATAATATTAACAGAACTTAAAGAAGAAGCTTTTTATAAATTTAAGAATTTAATATGTATGGTTACATCTTATCAAAATTTAATTTGTGAACCTCTTAATTAATAGTTATCAACGTTGTAGTTGGCTTTTTTTTCTTTTTTCTTTTTCAGTATGTTATACATTTTTTTTTTTTAAAAAATACTATGAAAATACATATCGTAAGAGACTAAGAGTCACAAAATAATTTTATTTCCAAATTGCTTTTTGCAAATTTATTTAGATACTAAGAACTTATTTTGTTTTAAACAATACAGATCGGTTTTACTTTAATCAGCATTTAGCAATCTGTTTGACCATACTTATTAGGGATTTGATTTTCTCATGTTGCATGAGAATTCAATTCTTATGTTGTGACACAACTAATAGTGAGCCTCACATATATTAAAAAGAGAAAAAGAAAAGAAAAGCTTTGTACGCAAATCGAAGAGTCACAATATGAGAATTGAATTCTCGTGCAACATGAGAAAATGTTTTCCCTACTTATTATTATGATTTTACGTACATTTTTTAATTTTAAAAGACGAAGCAAACTCCGACACAACCGTTTTTAATGGCATGTGCCAAACAACTACACGTCACATGCATAATCCTTGATCTAGTATAATTCATTCTGAGCGCATACTTGATCCCAATGCTGCTTATGATTATTACTTATTAATAATAAAACCCACCTACTTCCACGTCCTAATATCGTTAAATTTATATAAGGAAGGTGAAGTTGAGAATATTTTAGTAATAAAAATTTGAAAATAGATCAGTCGATTCAATTTTCAAGTTAGAAGAATCAGTGAATAATATACAGTCTTAATTTTCTTTCATTATTTTTTTTAAGTATATCATTATATATAATTTTTTAAAAAAAATTATATCTATCAAAAGAGAATTTCAGTATTACCAAACACAGATCAATTAATACGTGATATTTCAGCATAATCAGAAATCTCAAATTTAAATTCTAAATATGCAATTGTGTCAAAAAAATTTAAGAAGAGATTTGTCATTTTTGTAATTCTACCATACTCAACTGAATTAGTCGAGTAATCAATGGTGAATAAATTAAAAAAAAAAAAATTTCATTGCGGGTCACAAGATTCATAAGAGAATAATGGTTTTTTTTATTTTATTTTATTTTTTTATACGAAAGAACATGGAATTTAAATGAATTATTATGAATCGCCTTAGAGATAGCATGAAGCACCTAGCAAACTTCTATCTGTATGGACATGAATTTGATCTCTCAGCTTGTGAAACTGTAACTCAATAAATATTATTCAACCACTTTCTTTTCTTTTCTTTTTTGATTTAATATATATAGGAGCTGACCTGCCACATGAGGTAGCAGAGAGCAAGGAAGAATTTCTGCGTCATATGAGGTTGTGGGCTATTAAAGACAGAGTCAATCAACATTGAAATAAAGCCTAAAGAATGGGGCAGAAACCATCAGAGAGAGACAACTTTGGCTAAGTTAATGATATATATAAATGAAGAGCAGAGGAGAGAGAGAGAGAAAGAAAAAAAAAAAAATGGATGTGAAGAAAATTGTGGTTGTGGTAGAAGATGTAGATGCAGCTAGAACTGCTCTACAATGGGCTCTTCAAAATATCATACGCTATGGTGACATCATCACCCTTCTCCATGTCTACCATTCCACAAGATCAAGAAGCAGAAACAAAGCTCGTCTTCTTCGCCTCAATGGCTTTAAGTTAGCTCTTTCCTTTCAAGACATCTGCAACAACTACCCCAACGTAGTTAACTTCATTTCTTGTTTTTCTTTTTGTTCTCTTTCATTTATTATTATTATGTTAGAATTAACGGATATGTGCCATAATCTTAGGATTGTGTTACAGGCAAAGGTTGAGATTATTGTCACGGAAGGGGACCAAGAAGGAACCAAGATTGCTGCTACGGTGCGAGAGATTGGAGCTTCAGTGCTTGTGGTTGGACTTCACGATCATAGTTTTCTTTACAAGTAAGTCCAATGTGAAAATATTTTGAGTTTTGAGGTCAATTTCTTGAGTAGATGAATATTGGAATTATTAATAATGCCTATGAATGTTGGTAGTTGTTATCGGAAGGTCATGTGATGAATGATGATGATCCTCTCCTCAGAATTCATTGCTTTTTGAGACAAAATTCAAGTTGGATTTCTCTCTTGTCATTGTCATCTTGATGTGGATGATCAATGAACACCTGAAAAATAGTGTTCTTTGGATATGTATTTGGGGAAAACAGAAAGGTAAGGTTCTGATTAGAGGTCAGCTTCTGTCTGATGGGTTCTGGGGATTTCACTTTAATTACATCTTACTCAGCAATCTGGCTGATCCTGACCTTCATTATTTGACAACATTTTCATGGGTTAGTGGGACCTGAATTTATTAATTGTCCAATCTTCATGTAATATATATATATCACTACCAGAAAAAACTTGTATAATGACGGAATTGCTATGGAAATTCCGTCGTTAATTTCATCATCGCTATTATTTTCCATCGCAAATTCCCTCGCAAATGATTTTGCGAGGGAATTTGTGACGGAAAGTAGTAGCGAGGATGAAATTAGTGACGGAATTTCCATAACAATTCCGTCGCTATACAGGTTTTTTCTAGTAGTGTATATATATATATATATATATATATATATATATATATATATATATCAGGTTAATATTTTTCTAGGCACTTGAGAATTATGGATAGTACATAGTTATAATGTTAAAGTTGTTTTTTTTTCTTTGCTCAGTCACTTTTCAGAACTTGTGTAATGACGACGTGGAAAAAAAGAAAATAAACTGTAACATTATAACTATATACTAGCCATAATATATAAATAAAAAAATAACTTGAAATAAGTTTATCTCATAAATATTTTATTAATATATATTTCCTATTAGTTACTGCCACACAAAAGAGTTCTAAAGAAGGAAGCTCCAATACTACCATATCTATATATGGCTCAAAGAATTGATGTGGTGGCTCTACCAAATGCTTACAGAACCATTTAATTGCATTTGACACGTATTCATTGTATTTTGTGTCTTGATCAGATACCAAATGCATTGATTTTCTGTTTGTTTCTTATATATATTTTTTTACCTGTGCAACTTTGTAGTACTACTAGGAGAAATCATACAACTCAAAGCTGTGTTTTTATTCATTTGTAACAGATTCGCAATGGCCCATTCCCATAACAGCATAGCCAGCAACTTCAACTGCAGAGTACTGGCGATCAAGCAGCCTCATGTGTCAACACCTAGGCCCATGATATCTGCATTAGCTGTACTTGACAGTTCAACCAACATGGACTTTTCACAGATTGATATTTCTAGATTAGAGTAAGTTTCATGACAATCTATCTCACCATCAACAATTTCTCCGCATGTTACATTCTTTACTTGAGATTAGGAATTTGGAGTTTATATATTATTAGAAGCCTACATTGTTTCCATATGCTATTTAAGTAAAAGCCTGTTTATAGTGTATCTTTGTTTGTTTTCATTAAAGTGGCTTTCTTTCATAAATTTTGAGTAGATATAAATGAAGCAATTAATTAAGAGCATAATGAGAGGCACAAACCCACAATTAAGGTTTTTTAACACAGCTTCTAATAACTCAGTGTTAGAATTGAATTGCAGAGTCTTTCCTACCCCTCCAACAAAAATTCCATACCGAATCTGCCCAAACCCGTCAGCAATTATTTGGAGATCAAGGAGGACAAGGACAAGGAGAAGGTGAAGGACACAATTTCGTTCAGAAAATCTTCTTTTAATTGAAGTGGTCCCAAAAGTAATTTGGGCCTTTTTTTTTTTTTTTTTTTTTTTTTGCCCTTTCCAATTTCCTACAATTTATGTTCACCTGCCACACATACACATACAAAAGAAAAGTGCAATTGACAGATTAGTTTGGTCGTCTATGCCTACGTTAGAATAGTTTGGCAGTTTATGCCTACATTTTTCTCATTGTACAAAGGATCTTGTGGTAACATTACCTTCCTACAGATTTGAAGAGTTAGGTAGAGTTTTCCTTTTCTTTATTTTTTTTATCTTTATCTTTCGAATTTCCCCCTTGCTTACCGAAGATGCTATGACACTGCCTCATTGACACGGCATAATACCAAATTCAAATGGTCAAATTCTCTTTCTTTTCTTAAAACTTTGAATTGGAGACGCGTCACATGAGAGCGTTCTGTGCACGGGATCTCTTTTACTTACGGTAGTAGGTAGTTACAATATAAGAGACTTCACATTGTACGGGGCGTTTGGCAGAAAAATGACGATATTCAAAAATATGATGGAAGATTGAGTTTTATGAGAATATTAACTAGAAATTGTTTGGTAGGTTAAAATATTATAGAAAATATTAGCTTAATTTTCTTAAATCTATATTTGATTAATGTTAAAATATTGCTGGGAATATGTGGTGAATTTACTAAACTAACCCTTGTAATTCATTTTGTTTATTCAGTAAAATATTAGAGAGTTATTTTTTTATTTGAATACAACTGCAGTGCCGTTTTAGTTTTTTCAGCCTAGTACCTATTATCAAGACCCATCGTTCATTCCCCCTCCTCGTTCTCTATCTGTCACCGATCAAAGTCTAACAACAAATATTCGTTCAGAAACTATACTCACAAGTCGAACAATTTGATTTAATTAACATATACCCCTCACAAAAACAAAACAAAAATCATTTCCACAGGCTGTTTGGACATGCAAAAGGAACAGCTGTGACAATTTTTTGGAGCAGCTAAGCTGACGGAGCAGCTGTCCACCATTTTTCGAAGAGTGATGAGGCTATTTTTTCAGGTCTCGGAGCGTTGTCTTTCTCAAATCCAATTTCTTCAGGTCGTCTCCTTCAGAAAACAAGTACACGAAAAGCAGAAAGCAAGTACACGAATCAGAGTTATTTTGTCACAAATTTTGCGGTTACTTTTCCATCTCCCAGGAAAGGTGAGAATACCACTATCTAGGTTGCATTTTTCAGTGGTATTCTAATCACAATTTACACACAAAAAGGAATCCAAGGCATCCTCACTTCTCCAGGATTATTTTCTCAAATACTGTACCAAAGAAGGACTTCTTAAAAATCCATCCCAACTTTCCTGGATTTTCAAAATTATTCCCCCTACCAAACACCCTGTAAGGTGTTACCAAATGGCATTTTGTACAAGTGGTATGTTGACCATATAAAATCATGTCATATGGTTAGAAATAAAATCTCCCACCAAAATTTTAGACTTTCCATTCAAGGAAATTTTTTGTTTCTGTTTTAAACAAATATAATGGCTAATTAAATATCAAATGCTAGAAAATTCATTTTGTGTTCCAAATCTTACCTTTTCCGCATTAAGGATATTTAATAATTTCCATTTAATGCAATTATTAACTTTTTTTTTTTGGAAACAGAGGAAAAAGAAAGAACAACAACTACACACTAACACATCTAGGCACCTCATTACTTATTGCATCATCAGATACTAAAGTCGTACACCCTGCAGGAGCATTATCATACCAGAGGGTATTCCAATCAGGAGGAGCAGCATGAGAGGCCACCCAGTCAGCCACTTGGTTTCCCTCTCTATAGACATGACCCAACACCACCATCCATTGTTTAGAAATTAACATTCTGATTCTATTCACAAACTCATAATAGGGATGTGAGCTAACACAACCCTCTTCCACTAGCTGAATTGCCATCATAGAGTCTCCTTCCAAAATGATCTGTCTCAGTCCCTGATCCCAAGCCCATTCCAGACTTATAATGAATCCCCACAACTCGGCCATTAGGATTGTTCCATTACTTAACTTCCTAGCAAAGCCTTTGATCTAAGCTCCTCAATCATTTCTAAAAAAACCCACACAGGTTAGTCGAGAACCATTAACACGACAAGAGCCATCATTATTGACTTTAATCCACCCAGGAGGAGGAGGCTTCTAGCTTATCAATATCTCTTTGTAATTTTCTAGAGCTAGACCCGCACTAGATAAAATACTAGCCAGTTTAATATTGTTCACAAAGAGAGAAACCTGGGAAAAAATCTCATAGGGAGAACTACTTTTTGTAACATCCCAAGAGCTGGCAAGGGCAGGGAGTGATCGCCGGTGCGAAAAGGCACGGACAATGAGCGGCTCATGCCAAATCTTGCAGCTTGGGGGTTCATGAATGAATCGAATCAACACCCGAAAGAGAGGGATTCCATAGACTGTGCTGGTATGGGACGGTACAGTTAGGAATGACTTATAAGAATTAATTGGTACTACCTATACTAACAAGATGCATCTACTTTTCGGTAGCCCGGATCGGAAGAACTCCATAGTTAAGCGTGCTTGACTTGGAGCAATTCTGGGATGGGTGACCTCCTGGGAAGTTTTTCCGGGAAGTGTGCGAGTGAGGACAAAGCACACTGAAAAGTCTCGTGTTAGTGTGTGGGGACAGTCATTGATTCTTGCAAGTGGCCAGGCGTTACAAGTGGTATTAGAGCAGGGTCTCTCTTCTAGTACGGTGTGGTTCGAGGACGAACCAGGCGGAAGCTGGTGGGCATGTAACATCCCAAGAGCTGGCAAAGGCAGGGAGTCATCGCCGGTGCGAAAGGGCACGGACAATGAGCAGCTCATGCCAAATCTTGCAGCTTAGGGGTTCATGAATGAATCGAATCAACACCCGAAAGAGAGGGATTCCATAGACTGTGCTGGTATGGGACGGTACAGTTATGAATGACTTATAAGAATTAATTGGTACTACCTATACTAACAAGATGCATCTACTTTTCGGTAGCCCGGATCGGAAGAACTTCACAGTTAAGCGTGCTTGACTTGGAGCAATTCTGGGATGGGTGACCTCCTGGGAAGTTTTTCCGGGACGTGTGCGAGTGAGGACAAAGCACACTGAAAAGTCTCGTGTTAGTGTGTGGGGACAGTCATTGATTCTTGCAAGTGGCCAGGCGTTACAAGTGGTATCAGAGTAGGCTTTCTCTTCTATTACGGTGTGGTTCGAGGACGAACCAGGCGGAAGCTGGTGGGCATGTAACATCCCAAGAGCTAGCAAGGGCAGGGAGTGATCGCCGGTGCGAAAGGGCACGGACAATGAACGGCTCATGCCAAATCTTGCAGCTTGGGGGTTCATGAATGAATCGAATCAACACCCGAAAGAGAGGGATTCCATAGACTGTGCTGGTATGGGACGGTACAGTTAGGAATGGCTTATAAGAATTAATTGGTACTACCTATACTAACAAGATGCATCTACTTTTCGGTAGCTCGGATCGGAAGAACTCCACAGTTAAGCGTGCTTAACTTGGAGCAATTCTGGGAGGGGTGACCTCCTGGAAAGTTTTCTCGGGAAGTGTGCGAGTGAGGACAAAGCACACTAAAAAGTCTCGTATTAGTGTGTGGGGACAGTCATTGATTCTTGCAAGTGGCTGGGCGTTACACTTTTTCCATTAAAAATCAGGTTGTTCCTGTCCTTTCAGATGGACCAGCAAATTACTCCAAAATACATTCTTCAAGTAGTGTTCTAGCTACCCCTCTTTAAGTTCGTACTAATCTAGGATTCCATGTCATTTCTTAGAAAGGAGTTTAAGCCCCTGTTATCTATCCACATGTTCCACACCTCTTGAGCCCAAATACATTCTCTAAAAATATGATCAGTGTTCTCAGCTAGGGAATGACATATGAGACAAGCAGCATATCCTGCCATATATCTGCAGACTCTCTATGCATTAGTGATCAAGTTGTCGCCAAACTAAAGGTTAAACGTGATGGTTTTTGTCTATCACCAAACTAAAGGTTAACTTTTAAAATTGATTCTCTAAAGAATATTCTGTCATTATTTCGGATTTGAATTTTCTCATGTGAAAAAAACATAATATGGTCATGTGGAGGATTATAACCATACAAAGGTTGATCAATTATAATAAAGAAAGAAAGAGAGAGAAAATACTAAAATAGGTAGTTACAAAATCATAATCGTTGATTTAACTTTACATGATTGTGATATTCCCACATTATCATGTCATGTTTTTTTTTTCACATGAGAGAATCCATTTCCCATTACTTATGCTTCTATAAGAATAAATGTGGTAACGTATTGGACTTTTGAAGAAATAATTGGGTTACAAAATCTTTAGAATTCTAATTAAAAAAACTTGATTTAGTAGTGACAGGTTTAAGTAGTTATATGATACAAGACGCAGACTTGTATCTGACTAGAGAGAGAGATTTAACAGAAAACAAAAAAGAGTTCTTTATTCATCATACCCATTGTACATACAACCCATTGTATTATATAGTGGTTAATACCCACCTCAATTAATCAACTATACATCAGACTATGCTACTGACCGTACACAATCCTTTCTACTATTAATTGGACCTTTCACTGACTTTACAAGACATAGTCTTTAGTCCATATAGGTTCCTTTCTCTTCCTAATAGGCTTGCTATCCTCACATGTAACAACTTCCCCTTCTTCAAAAGCAACCTTGTCCTCAAGGTGCAGGGAAGGGTAAACTCTTTTAAGCTCTCCAACTGATTCCCATGATGCATCTTCAGGTACCGTTTGAGACCATTAGACCAAAACTTGCTGCTGAGTTCTTCCTCTGATTGCCACTGTGCGGGAACTCAATACTGCAATGGGCACTTGGACAGGTTTGTTATCCATGCTCTCTATAGGCAGAGGTGAAGCACTAAGATTTGTTGAGCCATGAAAAGGTTTCAAGCTTAAAATATGGCAAGTAGGATGGATTTGGCTGCCTTCAGGTAACTTTAACTGATAAGAAACAGAGCTAATAATAACCTTCTGAATTGGAAAAGGGCCAAAATACCTCTTAGCAAGCTTGTGAGTAGCTCTCCTTGCTACTGATAGTTGTCTATAAGGTTGAAGACGAACTAGGACTAGATCACCCACTTGAAATGTATGATCTCAACGGTGCCTATCTGCTTGAAGTTTCATTCGATGTTGAGCACGTTGCAAGTTTAGCTTGAGACTTGCTAAGACTTCATTGCGCTTTTGAAGTAATGTGTTTAAGGCTTCTATTTTGATCAAACCCCTTGGGTACATAGGTAACATCACTGGTGCTCTCCCATACAATGCCTGAAATGGTGATGTATTAATTGAAGAGTGAAAAGAGGTATTATAATGCAATTCTGCCCAGCAAAGATAGGAAGACCAAGCATGATTTTTTTCTGAGCAAAAAGCTCTAAGGTACTGTTCAATATATCGGTTGGTCACCTCAGTTTGACCATCCGATTGAGGGTGATAAGCTGATGTTGCATGGAGTTTTGTACCACTCAATTGAAATAATTTCCTCCAAAAATTGCTCAAGAATATTGGGTCACGATCTGAAACAAAGGACCTTGGAAACCTATGAAGTTTCACAATCATGTTACAAAACAATTGAGCCACTGTTGAAGCTGTGTAAGATGCAGGAAATGGACCAAAATGTCCATATTTCGTGAGTCTATCAACCACTACTAAAATGGTGGTAAATCCTTGTGACTTTGGCAAGGCTGTAATAAAATCCAAGGTTAAATCATCAAAAACAGCTTCTGGAATAGGCAATGGATTTAACAAACCCATTGGGGCTTGAGTAGAAGTTTTCACCTGTTGACAAATGGTGCATTGAGTGATACAATCTTTGACTTCCTTGCGCATATTTTTCCAAAAGAAGGAAGCAGAGAGTTGAAGGAATGTCCTCAATACACCTGCATGGCCTCCCAAAGGTGTGCGATGAGTGTAACACCCCGTGTTAACCCAGTTTGTTAACATGTCATCGTATTAAGCTACGCTTAATTTAAAAATGCGGAATAACTTTTTACTTTCAATTATGTCGTCATTATACTTAGCCAAGTTGATTATTAAAAACCAATTACAAAATATCGCCTGTATGTGATTGCAATCCAACAACTAACTGAAATACCTCATAAAATAAATAACATAATTATGTCTCTAATCACGGAACTACAACACGTAGACCGGACAACCCTGATAGTTTATACAACTCAAGCTAAAAGTTACTAACATCAAAGCGGCATGGACAAACCCCATGCTCACCAAACAAGGCAACAAGCCCCAAAAGAGTCTCAACTCAAATATCAATATAAAGACAGAAAACATAAACAACATCCAATATCCAGTCATGTCAGCATACAACATATATACTCAGCCAAGCTCCTGCCTCCTGCCGCCAGAGGCATCAGCCCCCAAATTACCTGAACCTGAAATAAGCGTTCCCAAACGTGGGGTGAGATCTCTAAACAAGAAATCTCAGTAAGGCAAGGGGTCCTCAAAGATCTTCCACCCCAAGCTCACTTACATATGCAATATAAGATCTAAAAGCAGTAATTCAATATCAGTTCCAAAACCAGTGCAATGCAGTAGATATTCATGTCATGTGTGTTATAACCATTCTACTGATCAGAGAAGTGCAGGAATACGTCTATTACCCACACAGTACCAACCCATGCTGTACCCGCCCACAGGACCACCCCATGGCGTCCTGTCTAGGAGAACACCACATACATATCATATAGCATTTGCACTTAACAGCTCAATAGCATTTCAATAAAACAATACATGAAAACACAACATGCATATAACCTGTGAAACACGGACTCGTGTTTTTGGGAGAATTGTGCATGTCGGACACAGACACGTGTTGGAGACGGACACGTGTACGACACAGACACGTGTCTGACACGCTTGGACAAGCGTCCGACACGCGGTCAATATTTTGGGACACGTGGTCAACTCTCGGACACGCTCCGACATATTTTTTGGACACACAGTCAACTCTTTACGACACGTGGTCAACGCTCGGACACGCTCAGACACGTTTTTTTTAATCTTAATTTTATTTTATAAACTAAAAATAAAAAAAAAGTTATAAATTAATTTTTTTCTGTTATGAAATTTGACATGAAAAATTAACAAGGTACGAAAAATTATTTTTGTTTGTATTTATTTATGAAATTTAAATATTTGATTGGTTATATGACTTATTATAGATTGTTATATCTATTAAATATAAATTATATTATATATATTAAAAATATTATTTAATATCAAAACGTGTCCCAACGTGTCAAAATATGACATTTTTTAGAATTAACGTGTCGGCGTGTCGTGTCCCGTGTCAGTGTCCGTGCATTATAGCATATAACCATCCCCCCACGGGACATGGTGGAACAAACAATGGCTAAGCCGATGACACGAAAGCTTACCTTGCAGGCTAGCTATCCAAGCCAAGAGTCCACACAAGCTCAAGGTCCACACACAGCACAATCACAATTTGTTTTGGACCAGCAATCATATCAACAACCATAGCTTATAAGCATATAACATAAGACAACACTTCTCTTTTACGTTTCATGTCTTAAGGCTTCTCACAAAGCCACAAGCCCTTAATCACTTAGATTCTGACTTAGATAAGTTATTATAGAAATCCCACTTCATCAATCTAGGGTCCACAAACCCATAACTCAGTTCTGTATGAACAAGTACCGTTACTGTTCACGCAAATCCAGAATATCCGGATATTTGTCAAGGCCATATCTGGATATCATATCTGGATATGCATATCCGGATATCTCAAGACCCCATATCCAGATATAAATATCCGGATATCATATCCGGATATTTAGTGACAGAATGCAGTTCTGCATTTCGCGAGATATCCTTCCCAAAGGTGGTTCTTTTCACGATTTTAGAGGCTTAAACATGCATTTCTAGGTATGTTTAACCTTACCCAACCTTAAGTTATCAACTTTAATCCATTACATGCATCAAGGTTCCATTTTTAACCATTAAAACTCATGATCAAGGTAGGTGACACTTACCCAAGCTCAAAATAGAGCAACAATGGCTCTTGGAGCTCACGAATCAGCCTCCGAGGTACTGACTTCACAACAACACAAAAATGGCATCAAGGTGGGTCTTTTACTTCACAAGATGGCTCCTTGAAGCCTCTACAACCCAAGAGAAAGCTCCCACTACACCCAACAAGAAAATCAGCCCAACAACTCTCCCAAAATAGTGCTCACAACTTAGAAGCAAGGTTCTCTCACCCACCCAAGGCAGCTCACACCAAGATATGTTGATCAAGAGAAGAAACAATGATCAAAGGTGGTGTCTTTGGTGAGAAAATGAAGAAGGAAAGGAGTGGCAAGGTGGCTGGTCACAAGGCTTCAGCAAATGCTACGTAGAGGTGCACAAAATTGACCTAGGATCATGTGCCTCTTAGTATTTATAGCCGGTTTAAACTTAATCACACAGTATTAGCCCTAATAGCTACGCTTAGCATTTTAATCCCAAACTTTGGAATCTGAACCTACTCATTTTTTTAAGATTTATCATATTTTTCTTTTATTTTTTGCAGCACCTTTTCGGTACTCGCTTTTCCATAGCCAGTATTAGTTCGGGCACCAGTTCTCATTATTTTGACTTGAAACTTATTTTACAAGTCCTACATAATATTCTAGAAATATTCATGCACTTATTATAATTTTCTGGGATACTTCATCGGTACGCATTTATACTGAGTAGTAGAGCCGATATCTGCACTTTTCGTCAGAAAAGCGAATTTCAGCATTATTAATCACTTACTATAATTATTTAAGCCTCATCATAATTATTAGGGTCAATTATGGAATTATTTCCTGATTCTCACATTTATTTAATTAATTTCCTTAATTAACGGTGCGAGTTATTACATTCACCCCACCTTTTTAAGGATTTTGTTCTCAAAATCAGAAACATACCTGTCTCGGAAGTCGGGATACTGCCGAAGAAGCTCGTCCTCTCGCTCCCAAGTGCACTCCTCAGGAGTTCTTCCAGTCTATTGCACTTTGATCATCGGAATGATCTTGCTCCTCAGCTGCTTCTCGCCTTGATCGAGAATCTTGAGTGGTCCGACGGGAGTCTTTAGGTTCTCCCGAACCTCCACATCATCCAGTTGCACCACGTGCGAAGGATCCGCTACATATTTGCAAAGCTGAGACACGTGAAATACGTCGTGGATGTTGGCCAAGTTCGGAGGCAAGACAAGCCGGTAGGCAATAGGTCCTACTCTACCACGTATCTGGTATGGTCCAATGAAACACGGGCTCAGCTTCCTCACTCCGAGGGCCCGACCAACACCGGTGACAGGTGAAAGTCTCACAAACACGTGCTCGCCCTCACTGAATTCCAGTGGACGATGCCGCACATCATAGTAACTCTTCTGACGATTCTGCGACTGCTTCAGCTTTTCCCTGATCAACTTGATCTGCAGGGTGGTATCTTGGACAAAGTCCAAGCCAAACAACTCCTTATCTCCAACCTCAGACCAGCAGGTAGGAGTCCGACACCTCCTACCATACAACGCCTCATAGGGTTCCATGCCCAGGCTAGCATGGAAACTGTTGTTGTAAGAAAACTCCACCAATGACAGGTACCTATCCCATGCTTAACCCTACTTCAAAGTGCAAGCCCTCAATATGTCCTCCAATGTCTGGATGGTCCGCTCAGTCTGTCCGTTAGTCTGAGGGTGATAGGCTGTACTCAGTCTCAACTGTGTACCAAAAGCCTCCTGCAGCGCCTCCCAGAACCGAGATGTGAACTTCGGGTCCCTATCATTAATGATACTCTCGGGCACCTCGTGAAGTCTCACAATCTCGCAAACATATAGTCTGGCCAACTGCTCAGTAGTGAAGCTCACCTTCACCGGAAGAAAGTGGGCAGACTTAGTCAATCTGTCCACAATGACCCAGATAGAGTTGTAACCAGCCTGAGTCTTCCGCAATCCCACCACGAAGTCCATGGAAATGCTATCCCATTTCCATTCCGGAATCTCAAGAGGTTGAAGTTTACCATACGTCTTCTGGTGTTCTATCTTCACCTTCTGGCAAATCAGGCACTTAGACACAAACACAACTATGTCCTTCTTCATGCCCGGCCACCAGTAGTTTCTCTTCAAATCCTGGTACATCTTTGTAGCACCAGGGTGGACAGTAAAATGGCCATTATAAGCCTCTGTCATCACCTCAACAGTCAAAGGACCTCGAGGAACCACAATCCTCTTCTGAAAGGTCAACAGTCCATCCTCATTCCAAGACACAACGTCTTGGTTCTTCACATAATCTAGGCACTCTCTCTACACTTGCGCCTCTTTGATATTCTCAATGAGCTCGTTCTCAACTTGCACAGTTTCCATTTCGAGAAGTGCACCTCCAAACAAAGAGGTCACCGTCAGATCTTGAAACTGTTCGATGATATCATAATCACCCATGGTTAAACTGGATAGGCTCATGGATTTCTAACTTAAAGCATCAGCTACCACATTGGCCTTGCCATGATGGTACTGCAACTTGAAGTCGTAGTCCTTTAGATACTCGATCTATCTCCTCTGTCTCATGTTCAGCTCCTTCTGATCGAACAAATACTTCAAGCTCTTGTGATCACTGAACACAGCAAACTTCATGCCATAGAGATGATGCCTCCAAATCTTGAAAGCAAACACAATAGCAGCCAACTCCAAATCATGAGTCGGGTAGTTCTCCTCATGAGGCTTCAACTGCCTCGAAGCATAGGCAATCACCTTGCCCAACTACATCAACACACATCCGAGCCCCTTTCCAGAGGCGTCGGTGTACAACTCAACTTCCTCAGCAGGATCAGGATGGACCAACACAGGTGCACTAGTCAGTCTCTCCTTTAACTCCTGGAAACATTCCTCACACTTGTGAGTCCACACAAATGGAGTCTCCTTGCAGGTAAGGCGAGTCAAAGGCAGAACCAGCATAGAAAATCCCTTGATGAACCTCCGGTAGTACCATGCCAAACCCAGAAAACTCCTCACCTCAGTAACTGTCTTGGGCCTCTCCCAATCTAGCACAGCCTCAATCTTGTTCGGATCCATAACAACTCCTTTTGCATAAATCACTTGTCCCAAAAACTTTACGGACTTAAGCCAAAACTTACATTTGGAAGGCTTAGCATAAAGCCTTTTCTCCTTCAGCACTTGCAACACAATCTTCAAGTGCTCAGCATGTTCCTCCTCAGTCTTGGAGTAAATCAATATGTCGTCAATGAAGACGATCACAAACTGGTCCAGGTATGGCTGGAAAATCCTGTTCATGTAATCCATGAACACTACGGGTGCATTGGTGAGTCCAAACGAGATCACCAAATACTCATAGTGACCGTATCTCGAACGAAATGCAGTCTTCGGGACATCCTCCTACTTCACCCGAATCTGATGGTATCCGGACCGGAGATCGATCTTCGAATACACACAAGCACCCTTCAGTTGATCCAACAGATCATCAATGCGCGGAAGGGGATACTTGTTCTTGATTGTCACATTGTTCAACTGCCTGTAGTCGGTGTACAATCGCATAGTCCCGTATTTCTTCTTCACAAAAATGACCGGTGCTCCCCATGGAGACAAACTCGGTCGAATGAAGCTTTTCCCTGAAAGGTCCTCAATGTGTTTCTTCAGCTCCGCCAACTCTGGTGGCGACATCCGATATGGAGCCAATGAAACGGCCCCCACACCAGGCAATAAGTCAATGGAGAACTCTATCTCCCTCTACGGTGGAAACTCAAGAATGTCCTCAGGAAATACCTCGAGGAATTCCCTCACCACAGGAATGCCAGTGATATCCTTTTGTGCCCCACTCACCTAACCTCCCAACATGACATATCCGAAGGCCCCTGCCCTCAAGGCTCTCCTAGCCTATAGTAATGATATATAAGGCGAGGAACTGGCTGTGGAGTCACACAGAGACATCACCACTCGCTTGGCACAACAGTCAATTATCACACAATTCCTGGACAACCAATTCATGCCCAGAATAATCTCCAAATTGGCCATCGGCAATCCTATCAGATCTACCGAGAACTCACGACCATCCCACTGAAATGCTACATTGCGATGAACAGTGGAGGTATCACACTTTTCTCCGGTGGCGATGGTCACCCGCAACGGTGGAGAAAGCACAGACATGGGTAACTCAAGCCCCACAACAATCAGGGTAGCAATGAATGAATGCGTAGCACCGGAGTCAAACAAGACATCGACATAAGATCCACCAATGGAAACAGTACCTCTGACAAGGTTCGGAGCTCGGTCCAACTGCTGCCGATCCAAAGTGTAAACTCACCTCATGACAGGTGGCGCAACAGGTGCCGCTGTAGGTGGAAGGGGAACCATCTGTAATGGAACTACCTGAATTGCTGCAGCTCTCGCCGTCGACGACGAACACTCTCTAGCATAGTGGCCCTCCTTGCCACACTGGAAACATATAGTCTAGCCTGTAGCACACGACCCTAGATGAACCTTCCCACATCCCGAGCATCTGGGAGTAGGAGATCTCGCTGTACTCCCCTGAGCAGAAGTCCTCTTAAACAGATTTGGCGCTTGCCTAGCCGCCAACTGCTTCCTCTTGCCGTTCCCAGCAAACTTTCTGTCTCTCCAAGAAGTGGAACTTCCAGTTCCATTCGTCTCAGCAATCATGGCCCTCTTGGCCTTACTCGTAATGCAGACATCCCCAATGTCCTTACACTATTGTACCAGTGTACCAAAATCTCTCGATGCAGCTCTAGCAATATATTCTGCAATCACCTCACTAAGTCCCCTGCGGAACTTTGCAGCCAAAAAGGTCAGAGTGGGCACCGCCATCCGAAAGTGGGCGAACTTCACAAGCTCATTAAACTTGGCTAGGTACTCGTCAACAGACATCGAGCTTTACACCAATCTATCAAACTTCCACTGCTTCCTCTCCTGCGCATCGTAAGGGAAGTATCTGCCCAAAAAGCAGTCCTCGAAGAATGGCCATGTCATAACATGACCCTGCATCTCATAGGCACGAGAGGTGTTCATCCACCACTCATGTGCATCTCCCTCCAACATGTAAGTGGCGAACATCAACTTCTGCGGGTCCGTACACTGCATAACCCAGAAGATCTTCTCCAATGCCTGCAGCCATCACGCCGCAGCAATAAGATCAAACGACCCATCAAAGGAAGGTAGCTTATGCTTGCGGAAAGCATTAAGCCGGCGGTCTATAGTATCGCGATCCTCAGCAGGCTCCACATAGGGCTCCATCACCCCAGTAGCATGACCAGAGCCCTCAACATGGCTCTGGCTATCGTCCTGCAGACTAGGTGGAGGCGGTGGAGGTGGTGGAGGAGGAAACTGACCCTCATTGCGGCCAGCCCTTATCTCCTCCAACATGACCTTCATCATGGTCATGTTCGCCAACCTGTTTTCCTCAAGAACGTCCTCTGTGGCCCTCCAATGCAGTCAGGACAGGATCCGGCTGATCCTCAGTGGTCTCACGGTTCCTCCTAGATAGTACCATGACTCTGCACAAGTTACACAAAGGATGAGTTGATCAGGCCCACGCAATGTGGTCACATATGCATTATCATAGCAAAATCCAACAGAGAGAACACACAAGAGAGACTCGTAACCAAACATCCTAAGTTATTGCAATACATACAGGCTTTTCCCTAGAAAGTGCTCTGATACCATAAAATGTAACACCCCGTGTTATCCTGATTTTTTAACATGTCATCGTATTAAGCCACACTTAATTTAAAAATGCGGAATGACTTTTTACTTTCAATTATGACGTCATTATACTTAGCCAAGTTGATTATTAAAAACCAATTACAAAATATCGCCTGTATGTGATTGCAATCCAACAACTAACTGAAATACTTCATAAAATAAATAACATAATTATGTCTCTAATCACAGAACTACAACAAGTAGACCGGACAACCCTGATAGTTTATACAACTCAAGCTAAAAGGTACTAACATCAAAACGGGATGGAAAAACCCCATGCTCACCAAACAAGGCAACAAGCCCCTAAAAG
Source organism: Gastrolobium bilobum (assembly GCF_033153095.1). Lineage (NCBI taxonomy): Eukaryota > Viridiplantae > Streptophyta > Magnoliopsida > Fabales > Fabaceae > Gastrolobium > Gastrolobium bilobum. Next base: position 27,143 of record NW_026898470.1, read on the forward strand.
AGTCTCAACTCAAATATCAATATAAAGACAGAAAACATAAACAGTATCCAATATCCAGTCATGTCAGCATACAACATATATAATCAGCTAAGCTCCGGCCTCCTGCCGCCAGAGGCATCAGCCCCCAAATTACATGAACCTGAAATAAGCGTCCCCAAACGTGGGGTGAGATCTCTAAACAAGAAATCTCAGTAAGGCAAGGGGTCCTCAAGGATCTTCCACCCCAAGCTCACTTACATGTGCAATATAAGTTCTAAAAGCAGTAATTCAATATCAGTTCCAAAACTAGTGCAATGCAGCAGATATTCATGTCATGTGTGTTATAACCATTCTATTGATCAGAGAAGTGTAGGAATACGTCTATTACTCACACAGTACCAACCCATGTTGTACCTGCCCACAGGACCACCCCATGGCTTCCTGTCTAGGCGAACACCACATACATATCATATAACATTTGCACTTAACAACTCAATAGCATTTCAATAAAACAATACATGAAAACACATCATGCATATAACCATCCCCCATGGGACATGGTGGAACAAACAATGGCTAAGCCGAGGACATGAAAGCTTACCTTGCAAGCTAGCTATCCAAGCCAAGATTCCACACAAGCTCAAGGTCCACACACAGCACAATCACAATCTGTTTTGGACCAGCAATCGTATCAACAACCATAGCTCATAAGCATATAACATAAGACAACACTTCTCTTTTACGTTTCATGTCTTAAGGCTTCTCACAAAGCCACAAGCCCTTAATCACTTAGATTCTGACTTAGATAAGTTATTACAGAAGTTCCACTTCATCAATCTAGGATCCACAAACCCATAACTCAGTTTTGTATAAACAGTACCGTTACTGCTCACGCAAATCCAGAATATCCGGATATTTGTCGGGGCCATATCCGGATATCATATCCGGATATCATATCCGGATATGCATATCCGCATATCTCAAGACCCCATATCCAGATATCAATATCCGAATATCATATCTGGATATTTCTCGACAAAATGCAGTTTTATATTTCGCGAGATATCCTTCCCAAAGGTGATTCTTTTCACGATTTCAGAAGCTTAAACATGTATTTCTAGGTGTGTTTAACCTTACCCAACCTTAAGTTATCAACTTTAATCCATTACATGCATCAATGTTCCATTTTTAACCATTAAAACTCATGATCAAGGTAGGTGACACTTACCTAAGCTCAAAATAGAAAAAAATGGCTCTTGGAGCTCACCAATCAGCCTCCAAGGTATTGACTTCCCAACAACACGAAAAATGGCATCAAGGTGGGTCTTTTACTTCACAAGATGGCTTCTTGCAGCCTCTACAACCCAAGAGAAAGCTCCCACTACACCCAACAAGAAACTCAGCCCAATAACTCTCCCAAAATAGTGCTCACAACTCAAAAGCAAAGTTCTTTCACCCACCCAAGGTAGCTCACACCAAGATATGTTGAACAATAGAAGAAACAATGATCAAAGGTGGTGTCTTTAGTGAGAAAATGAAGAAGGAAGGGAGTGGCAAGGTGGCTGGTCACAAGGCTTCAGCAAATGCTACGTAGAGGTGCACAAAACTGACCTAGGATCATGTGCCTCTTAGTATTTATAGCCGGTTTAAACTTAATCACACAGTATTATCACTAATAGCTACGCTTAGCATTTTAATGTTAGTATATAAATGTCCTAGAGACAATCTTTTGATTAGATTATGACATATGTGGACCTTTTTATATTGTCGCAAATAAATAATAAGCACTCTTTATCCCGTTTCATATTTTGTCTCAATATTATTGTTAATATATTATATGAGTAACTCGATAAACCGCTTGGAATAAAATAGGTATCTCTCGAGTAACTGTGATGAGATCACGATCATGAGGATTTAAAGATACCAGATGTTTATTCCTAATTTTATGTTCCTAGTCTAGAGACACTGAGAATGAGGATCAGTAATCTCGAGTAAGACTAGCACGACTTATCTACTTGTATTCGGATACAAGGTAAAGACCTCATGAGCTACAGATATAGAGATGTCTTAGCTAAAGTCATGGGTGGACCTATAAGGGTATAGCTCGCACTGAACAGACCCACAAAAAGACTCTATGAGGAAATCTTACAAATGTATCATTAGAGCAGTCTCTTAATATTTGGGTATGTTTTTCCTTAGACCATAAGTTGTCACCTAGACTGTGTTCTAGAAGGCATATTTTGATTGTATACCTCGTATGCCTGAAACATGGAGACTCATAGGTATACTTTTGGGCATGTCCTGAAAGAGCACATGCCTAGGGTGATAAGCTGAAGGATTTCGTCAAATCTCTGTAAGGGATTAGGTTATCTGTAAACCGGAGAAATCAGGATGACATTTATAGGACTCGGGAATCTATGCATAGTAAAAGAGATCATGAGATGATCTGCCTTTAGAGTCAGTAAATTGAAGAATCCCTATTTCGAATTAAAGCTTATCCTAAACCGCAAGGGTTGATACGTATCCTCACCCTAGGTTTAAAGGGAAGGTAACCGAGACGAAAGGAAATACAAACGGTAACCAAATATATGTAATAGGATGATCATGTCATTAACCTAACTAGCTCTGGGGCAACAAAGCATTGCTAGTGCTCTGTGTTATCATTAAATGGGTTGTGGGCTTGTTGGGCCAAAGCCCATTTATGTCAGTGGCTATGTTGGGCCTAATGGGTCACACACTAACACCTTATTGTCTTGATGATATAGCATTAAAGGTATTGAGCCTAATAATGGTTGTTAGCCCAAGAAGAAGTTAGGAAGCCCACCTAAGAGGGAAAGGGCGCATGGTAGTAGTAATGGGCTTGGATGGTCCAAGACATTATTAATTAATTTAATTAGTTAAATTAATTATCAAATATTTAAATTTAGAATTTAAATTTTGAATTTGAATTTTGAATTTAAATGTTTGAGCGTTTGAATTTAAATGTTTGAATTTGAATTGGCTGTGAAAGGTTGTTTCATAACAAAAGGATAAGATGAGATCTTGATGGATCAAATCCCAAGTATCAAGAGAAGATCTTTGGACATCTTCTAGCAAGATTGGGGCACTGATTTGGTGATCCTTTGATGGTCATATAGTCAACCAAATAAGATTCAATCAGATTTGGTTTGTTGAGAGAATAAGTGAGTGAGTTGGTTCAATTTGAATTGCAACTACTTAATGTATTTGGACTGTTTTTGGGCTGAATAAGGGCGCACCAAATGGCTGGCCATATGATGGTTATTTTTGACTAGGTATAGACTTAGTCTCATGAGGATATGATAGGAGGTTGTTGGCTAGATTTGAATTGCAACAACTCCACTTATTCCTCCACCATTGGGCACTACATAGGTCATATTTTTGGGAGAAAAATCTGATTCAAATCAATTTGATCTCTCATCTCCAAAAATGCATCCTTTTGTTAGGTTCTCTTAAGGGTTTTTCGAAAACTACCTAGCCTCTTCTCATAGAACTTCATGCCCCACTTTGTGAGTCTTTATGCTGAAAATTCACTCAACTAAACACCTTGAAACCTAAGCCTCTTTCTCTCCTATTGGACGCCTAGCTAGACTTCCTTGTGGTGTTCGATTGGTGGCTTTTAAGAAGTGTTCTTGCATCTTGATGTAGGGTGGTTTGGATCTACATTATAGGGTTTGAACCTTCAAACCTTACACTGATCACTTTGGAGTTTTTGAATCACGAACAAAGGTATCATTACGTCCTAAAGTACGTATCTTAATTTGCATGTGTGTTTCCGCTCTTGAAAAATTTTGTTTTCATCCTCACATGCCTACGGCCTTCAAGGCCATTGTCTTTCATTTATTCCCAAACTTTGGAATCTGAACTTACTCATTTTTCTAAGATTTATCATATTTTTCTTTTATTTTTCGTAGCACCTTTCCGGTACGCGCTTTTCCATAGCCAATATCAGTTCTGGCACCAGTTCTCATTATTTTGACTTGAAACTTGTTTTACAAGTCCTACATAATATTCTAGAAATATTCATGCACTTATTATAATTTTCCGGGATACTTCATCGGTACGCATTTATACCGAGTAGCAGAGCCGGTATCTGCATTTTTCGTCAGAAAAGCGACATTCAGCATTATTAATCACTTACTATAATTATTTAAGCCTTATCATAATTATTAGGGTCAATTATGGAATTATTTCCTAATTCTCACATTTATTTAATTAATTTTCTTAATTAACGGTGCAGGTTCTTACAAAGAGCTTCAGTAATCAGAATGGCTTTAAGCTGGGATTGTGTGCCCAACATGAATCTGTCTTTGTAAAACAACAGGCCATCCTTACACGTAATAAAGGGGTCCTTGTTTGTACCATTTACCAATGACTGATGTATAGCCAATAAGTCCTGGTCTGCAGAATTTTCTGACTTAATCTGATTAATAATGTCAAATTTAGGTTCAGATATCAAAGCTAGAGCTGTACCGTGCACCATGTCATCATGTTGTCTAGATAGTGAATCTGCCACCACATTGGAAAGTCCTGTTTTATACTCAATGCTGAAACTATATCCAAGAAGCTTTGACATGCACTTCTGTTGTTCAGGAGTCTGAATTGTTTGAGTAAGCAATTGCCTCAAACTTTAATGATCTGTCCTTATCACAAAATGAGAACCTAGTAGGTAGTGTCTCCACTTCTTGATAGCCTCGGTTAATGCATATAACTCACGGACATAGGCAGAAGCTATTGCCATTTTAACCCCCAACTTCTTACTAAAAAATGAAATAGGTTTACCATTTTGTAATAATACAACCCCTATTCCAAACTTTGATGCATCCGATTCAATGACAAAAGAAGAGCTAAAATATGGAAGATTCAACACAGGTGTTGTGGACATGGCTACCTTCAACTTCTGAAAAGATACATCAGCTTCAGGAGTCCATGAGAACCTATCCTGTTTCAACAGCTCAGTTAGTGGATGGGCTATTGAAGCATAATGTTGTACAAATCTCCTATAATATCCTGTTAGACCAAGAAAAGCCCTTAGTTGCTTGATAGAGTGAGGGGTAGGCCAGTCTGTTATTGCTGATAGCTTCCTTGGATCAGCTTTAACACCAGAAATAGTCACTACATGGCCCAAATAAGCTATCTCCTGCACACCAAACTCACATTTGCTGAGTTTAACAAAAAAAAAAAGTTGTAATAGGCACCTAAGGGTGATTTCCAAGTGTTGGACATGTTCATCCATTGAAGAGCTGTAAATCAACACATCATCAAAGAAAACTACTATAAACTTGCGCAAGTAAGGTTTGGAAATTTTGTTCATTGTCGCTTGAAAAGTGGCTGGTGCATTTGTTAATCCAAATGGCATGACACAAAATTCGTAGTGCCCTTTATGTGTTCTAAAAGCGGTCTTGTGAATATCTTCAGACTTCATGCCAATTTAATGATATCTCGATCTCAAATCTAATTTGCTGAAGACTGAAGCTCCAATTAGCTCATCCAACAACTCATCTATGGTTGGAATTGGAAAAACATCCTTGACTATTATGGAATTAAGAGCACGGTAATCTATACATGCGCCAACTATTATCCTGTTTTCTCACCAACAAGACTGGTGAAGAAAAAGAACTATGGCTGTTCTGGATGAATCCCGAGGCTAACAGGTCATTAACCTGTTTCTCAATCTCCTCTTTTTGGTGATGAGGATATCTGTATGGTTTTATAGCAATTGGTTTCGAATTTTCCACTAATTGAATGGCATGAGTCATGTCTCTAAATGGTGGCAACGAGTTTGGAATGGAAAATACTATACTGCAGTTGATTAAAACTGACCATAAAGCAAGATTAACATTATCTTTTAAGGCATGTAATTATGAAATTACCTTTGCTTGAGCCTCCTCAACAGGTTGCAGTGAAAGAGTATTACATTCACCTTCCATACCCTCTGTTGATAACTCTTTTCCTTGTTGCTGACAACCACTCAATTTTACTGGTATTCCCAGCCATACAAATTCCATGGACAAATTATTGTAGTCATGGGTGACCTTGCCTAGTTGAGTTAACCAATGCATTCCTAGAATGACATTTAGTTCACTCAACTCAATAACCCACAGATCTGTAGTGAATCCATGGCCTTGAATTTGAAGTTTGACATTGGGACACTTTCTTCACAAAGTAAAAATTCTCCACTGCCTATAAAAACTCTCATTTTAGAAGACTTTTTCATAGGCAACCGAAGTTCTTCTGCTAGTCTTCTTCTAATAAAGTTGTGAGAGCTTCCAGAGTCTACTAACACCTTTACTCCTTGATTCAATATACTGGCCTGCAATTGTATTGATCTCAGATTATTACTCCCCGACAGAGAATTCAAAGCTGCATCAATTCTGGTTCCCTTGGGTTCTTCTAAACCCCGAACTATCTCTTCTTCTTGCTGTCCACCCGAGTCTTCTACTTCTCCTATAAGGAGCATCATCTTGGCGTTGCATCTATGTCTAGCTGTCCACTTTTCATCACATGTGAAACATATATCCAGTTCTCTTTTCTTTTGTATTTCTTCGGATGATAATTTTCTAACAGGTAATGTAGGTGGGGCTGGTAAGGCTAGTGCTTGGGATGATTGAATAGCTAAAGGGGTAGCTTTCTCAGTTTTGGTGGGTGAGTGGGGACGATGAAAGGATTTCTTTGTATGATTGGTGAAAGAGGAACGAAGCTCAGAATGATGGCTATCATAAGCTAAAGCTAGTTGCATAGCTTGATGCAAGCTAGTGGGCCGATGCAACTGAATTGCTCCCTGAAGATCAGGTTGCAAACCTGAAATGAAAAGAATCATTAAAAGATTATCACTGAGATCATGTACCTGGTTCATGAATCTTTGAAATTCTCGCATATAATCCGCCAAGGAACCATTTTGGGTCAATTTTGCAAGAACTCCTCTGACATCTCTGTAATGTGACGAACCGAAACGTTGTCTCACTGCCTTAGTGAACTCCTCCCACGTTTGCACAGTACCACAATTAAAGATCCATTGAAACCAGTCCCCTGCAGCACCGTCCTCAACCCTGCGATTTGGACCTTGAGATGATCCGGAGTCTGTTGTAGACATAAGAACAATTCGGATTTGAAGATCCAATTGTTGGGGTCTTGACCCTCAAATGAAGGAATCTCCATTTTCATAAAACACAGAGACCCTCGATTATCAGAACGCATTGTTGGTGGTGGCTAGGTAAATGGCGATTGTTGAATTGTTGGTTGTGACTGAGGAAAACAAGACATAAATTCTCTAAGTTGTGCCTCCATCGCTGCAAATCGTGCTTCAATCGATTCATTCACTTGATCCAATCGCTGATGAACTTGATCACGGTGAGCGGTGAATTCTTCGGCCAAATCTTGAACCCTCATGGTTGATGAGTCAAAATGAAAGCACCGGTTGATACAAGACGCAGACTAGTATCTGACTAGAGAGAGAGATTTAACAGAAAACAGAAAAGAGTTCTTTATTCATCATACCCATTGTACATACAACCCATTGTATTATATAGTGGTTAATACCCACCTCAATGAATCAACTATACATCAGACTATGATACTGACCGTACACAATCCTTTCTATTATTAATTGGACCTTTCACTGACTCTACAAGACATAGTCTTTAGTCCATATAGGTTTCTTTCTCTACCTAATAGGCCTGCTATCCTCACATGTAACATTATATGAGATTATAGGTTAATCGTGCCACCATTGTATAAAAACAAAAGTTGTTGGGAGTTAAAAAAAAATCTAATTAAGGAATTTACTCTTCTTTTTTCTCCATATGCATTCTTTCTTCTAACTAAATCTTTATTTTTCATCTACTACAACCATGTTCCTAGGTTTTCCCAATTTCGAACGAATTCTTCTTCCACCCTAGATTTACTTAAAGGGTGGGACGATGTAGCAACATCATCGAGAAAATGAATTAAACAGAGGTTAAAAGGTTTGCTTATAGAACCTTCCTGATTCCCTTGTATGTGCAGTCAAGGCTCATTGCCTCAACCCTAATGGCTTCAAAGTTCAAACTATTCCTTCCACTGACATTTTACTTTCTAGCTCTCACAAGTCACAACTCCTTTAGATAAAAATTGAAAAAAAAAACAAAAAACTACTTCGCCTAAATGTAAGTGTTGCTACTTATATATGTCTCATTTCTTAATATCACTCTTTGAGTGCTTTTGCTATTTATTCTTCCAGATATTTCTTTTAATCCACCGACTCAGGTTTCTCTCTTCTAATCATCTAAATTAACATTCACCGTATATTTTTTTCATATGATTTTGATCTCCACTTTGGGTGCATTTTCTAAATTGCCTTATAAACATAGCATGATTTTCTAATTTTTTATGCTCCACCAAATTTGAATAGTAAATTCTCTTTCTTTTCTTAATACACAAAAAAAACCTTTTGGATGATTTTAACATGATAATCTTTTTGTTGTGAAAAAAATTAGGTGATAAGGTCTATAGAGTTCAATCCTTTATTGGGGTCATTATCCGTGTGAGTCCATATTAGGTTATATTATTTTCACAGTATAACAGTATTGCGTTGAACAAGGGTTTTTTTTTTTTTGGGCATACATATATAATAGGTGAATTTTACAACTAGAAATACATGAAAGGGGAAATCGAATCGAGGTCTTCTACCCACAAGGGGAACTCATGTAACAATCTAGCTAAATTTTATAGTTAGAAGTATGTTAAAGGGAAAATCGAATTGAGGTCTTCTACCCACAAGGGAGACTCATCTACCAATCGTATTGCACTTAAAAGTATATGAAGTTTAGCATGTTCAGATATGTTTACTTGAACAAGTTGTGAGGTTGTGCTCGAGCATTTGAATGTAGGTCTGATAATGGTTGAAGGTGGCTCTTCCGTGCCTAACGCTCAAGTTAGTATATTTTAAAAGAGATGGAGTGTAATGGTAAAAAGCATACATGTTGAGCCTTCTCAATGATAATGAAGACCCGACCTATATAAGACGCAAATGCAAGAGGGATCAAGGTTCCCGAAGGAGTCTAGGGTTCCTCCCCTAGTAGGCCATGTGGATAGTGAGTTTAGAGATTGGTCCAAAAACATAACAAGCCCCCAGCTTAGTACTTTGTGTTGGCCTTCCTCCTTCAATACTAAGCTCAAGCCCATTGAGGGATTTCCTAAAAGCCCTAAACCCTAGATCTCACCTCCTCTATATATTCATTAGTTGTGGGTGGAGGTTAGGTTAGAACATGAGGTTAGATTGAGAGAAAAATATTTGAGAGATTTGTGAGCAAAGCTTTGAGCTTTGTATTTGAGAGATCTCTAGAGAGAGTTTGAGTGAAACATCTATAGGGTAGTTTGATTATCACCATTGTTGGAGAGGTTGTGTTAACCACCACATTGGTGAATTTTGATTCTTTGTATCCATTATTTTCATAGTGGACATTTGATCTGGACTAGGTCCCATGGATTTTTACTTCTTCATTGGAGAAGATTTTCCCATGTTAAAAATTGTGTGTTCTCCTCTCTCTCTCTCTCTCCCTTTTGTGTTTTTCATTTTTCCACTACGCTGCTCGACTTGGTGAAGTTCAGGCCGAGGTAAGATTGCCAAGATCCGAGATCCAAGATCTTGCTGACTGACTTCCGCAAAAAGACTTCTAAGCCGAGTTGAGGGAACCGAGTTCCCAATAGTGGTATCAGATCCCGAGTTCGACGAGTTCTGAGGGAGACGAGATGGAGACCACTGGTATAATACATGATGGAGACATGTTCAAGCTGATCGCAGACAATTTCACCTATTGGAGATTGATGATGGAAAATCATCTCTACTGCAAAGATTTACATGAGCCCATTGTCCTTGATGAGAGACGGGCAGGCAAAATCGATAAAGAGTGGGAGATTCTGAGTCGTAAGGCAAGCTACAATAAGAATTTTTTTTGACAAAAGCCTCTTTGAGCACGTGTTCGAGTTCGCGAACGCATACGAGTTATAGACGAAGTTAGAGTCCATGAATCAGAAGAAGACTCTCAGGAACAAAGCACACCTGGTTCGCCGTCTTGTGAAGCTTGAATACAAGGACGACATGAGCATGATTGAACACCTCAACACCTACAAAGGTATTGATGACGAGATACAGGCTTTGCTGTTGTTGAGCTCGCTTCAAGAAAGTTGGGATACTCTGGTGGTGACTTTGAGTAATTCGGCTCAAGAAGGAAAATTAAAGATGGATGTCGTAACAGATAGTCTCCTAAATGAAAAATTCAGGAGAAGAGAACGAGGTGTTTCGAGCACGTCTGAGGCCAACGTTGCTGAGAACAGAGGGAAATTCGACTCCCGGGGTAGAAGTAAAAGCCGGGGTCAAGATCGTGACAGAAGAGGAAAGTCCAGAGGCCGGTCAAACCCGAAATATGAATTGAAGTGCTTTTATAGTGGGAAGACATGGCATAAGAAGCCAGACTACTGGACTCTGCAGAATGATGAGAAGAACGACTCTATGAAGCCGGATCAAATTATTCCCAAAAAGAGGGAAGACAAGAGCACCACTGCAGTAGCTGCCAACTCGGATGTCGAGATATTCCTCCTTGGTGAGGATAATTATTTGAATGTTGCATATGATGAATGCACCTGGATTGTTGACTCTGGTGCCTCCTTCCACGTTACTCCACATAAAAGTTTTTCTCCTCTTACAGAGGTGGTGATTTTTGAGTCATGAAGATGGGAAATCAAGTGACCAACAAGATTGTTGGTATCAGTGATGTGACCCTGACCACAGATATTGGGTGTCGACTTGTATTGAAAGTTGTAAGGAATGTTCCTAACATGCGATTTAACCTAATCTCAGTAGGCAAGCTTGACTATGCTGGGTTAGTGAGCTACTTCGGTAGTGTTAGACGGAAGCTGGCAAAGGGAAGCTTGGTTATTGCCCGAGGTAAGAAGGAAGGTTCCTTGTACGTGATGCAAGGAAAGATCAATCGCAGAGAAGCCAATTCTGTCCGAGTTGGAAATAGCTTGGAGCTATGGCACAAGCGTCTCGTCCGTATGAGTGTGAAATGGCTCCAATTCCTGCACAAGAAAGGATTATTGACTGGGTTGAAAGGTCAAGCGTTGGAGAGTTGCACGCACTGCCTAGCTGGAAAGCAGGACTGGGTTTCTTTCGTGAAACCGAATCAACCCAAAAGACGTAGGTATATTCTTGACCTCGTCCATATTGATGTTTGCTCCATGTTGGAAAAATTCCTTGGAGGAGCTCAGTACTTTATTTCATTCATTGATGACCAATCTCGCAAAGTGTGGGTTTATTTGTTGAAATCTAAAGACCAGGTACTCCAATCCTTTAAAGAATTTTATGTTATGGTTGAAAGGGAGACTGGCAAGAAATTGAAGGTGGTCTGATCTAACAACGGTGGTGAGTATTGCGGCCCTTTTGATGCATATTGCAGAGCGGCCGGGATCCGACTTGAGAAGACGCCCCCATGACTCCACAATTGAATGGACTGGCTGAGAAGATGATCAGGACTATTGAAGAGAAGGTCCAAAGTATGCTATCCAATGCCGGATTGCTGAAATCATTATGGGGAGAAGCCGTAAGAACTGATGTTGACTTGATCAACCTCTCACCATCACGGCCACTTGAAGGAGAAATTCCAAAAGAAGTCTGGACAGGTCAAAAAGCGGCCTATAATCAATTGAAGGTCTTTGGATGCCGAGCTTTCGTGCATATCCTCAAGATGAAAGGGAAAAAATTAATGCAAAGACAAAAGAATGCATGTATCTTAGTTCGTCGAGATGTGAGTTCGGGTTCTGACTTTGGGATCCAATCAATAAGAAGATAGTGAGAAGCCGAGATGTGATCTTTCATGAAGATGAGAACATTCATGACATCTCGAATCCCAAAGTCTGGGTTACTGTCAGATGTGAAGAGCCTGTTCCTCCTGTCCGAGCTGAAGTAGGGGGAGAAAATCAAGAGAATGAAGAAATTGATGACCAGCAACAAGCTGATGATGAGGTCCGAGTTGATGATGAGATTCAGGATGAGAATGATGAACCGGGTTCTTAAGCTGAAGAATAGCCGAGATATCCAATTCGAGAAAGAAGACCCTCTACAAGATACCAATCTGATGAATACATTGTCGTTGCTGAAGACGGTGAGCGTCGGAGTTATGATGAGGCTATGACAAGCACAGAGAAAGAAGAATGGGAAAAGACAATGCAAGACAAGATGAAGTCTCTGAACGAGAATCAGACTTATGAGCTGATCGAGCTGCCTGAAGGAAGACGAATGATGGGATGAAAATTCGTTCCCATCTAAGCCCATTTTGATGGCAAAATACCATCCGTTCCCTCACCTGATGAGCAACTTTAGCATTAAAAACACAGCTAGATGCCTTAGGTTTAAGGGACCACCTCATTCACTAAAGGTCCTGTGCTAAGAAACTGTTGGAGTCAAGGGAGCCATAGGAATATGGAAACTTGTGAGCCATTTAGTCCATGAGCTGAGGAATCAGAGTTGGCAGTGAAGAGACTGGAACAAATATGGAAGTATTAAGTCTTGAGTAGAGAATATTGCTATTTAAGAACGGATCAGTGGATCCGTTCCTTATGTTAAAACTGTTTTCACCCCTCCATATTATTGTCTCTTAAATATTGTTATTACTATTGTTATTTTCACTTTATTCAATCTTGTATCTATAAATCTCCAATGAATACTGTCGTTCCTTCTCTCATCAAGAAGGATTTCATATATAACGACGCGAGGAGTTGTTTGCTGTCAGATTGAACTTACTGTTTCTGAGGAACATTATCAGGACAGTAGGGAACGTTTGACCAATCAGGTCATTTACTAACTTTTCTTTTCATTTTCATTCTTTTTAGAATAGTTTAAGGCATTAATTAGAGTACTATCCTCGTGAGAACGATAAAGAGAATGAAAGTGTTTTCTCTTGATGAACTAAAAGTAAAGGAACGTCCTTCATCATAACATTATAAGCAACCAACAAGTTCACACGCAACAAGTTTTTGGCGCCGTTTTCGGGGATAGTTTGATAACTCATATTTTATTACACTTATCTGTTACTCTTGATTAGTATTTTTAGGATTTATTTGAATAAAATAATGATGTTTTGAGCTAATTTACATTTTTAGTTTTTGATTGGGTTTAATTTATTTTCGTCAGAATTTTTCAGCTTTACGTTACTTCTGTATTTTGGCCATATCTTGGATCACAGGTTTCAGATCACAGGTATTCTTATGCAGAGCTCGAAGCCCAATTCGGATTGTAAGCTAGTCAATTTCTTGCGCCAAGTCGGACACGTTTTGCTGAAGTTTTATTTTATTTTATTTATTTTATTTCGTATTTTAGACATATGGGCCGGTCAGAACTGAACCCTATCCCGCTTTGGGTAGGGGTATATTACGGCAGAGTATGAAACATTGTATTCATTCTGTAATTTTCGAAATTGAGGATCAAAGTATTTTCTCTGAAGCATTCTTCGTGTTCTTCATCTTTTTCTTCTTTTTCTTCTTTTTATTTTAATTATGTTTACCTTAGCCATGCGAGGCTAAGAACCTTTTAATCAACCTAAGGGTAATGGATTCCATGGATTGGTCTTGAGGATCTGCGTTTATTTCAAATCAGTTTTGTTTCCCTTCCCAACTCAGATTGATATCGTGCGATCGTGGATATTCAATCTAAGGTTCGCGATTGCAATTATGGAAAGGGATTAATCATCAGATTTGATGATTAAGTTGATTGACCCTATGACCTTAAATCGAGCGGGCTGTCATCTTTGATCAAATGCTAAGCGATCGCTTAAAGAGGGTTGTCAATTGGAAATAAGGATTCTGATTCGATTGACAAATCAATCACGATTCTGATATCGTCTTATCCGAGGAAAGACGTCCATGGATCCCAAACCTTAGGTTGGTTATTTTTAATTACGAACTTTAAATCCAATTTCATATTCTTTCTTTTAAATTATCCAACCAAAATTCAAAAACCCCCCTTTTAATTTCTGTTTTGATAAACAATTCTTACCCAAGCAATTTCCTTGAGAGAAACGCCTTAGGGTTTCCACTCTACTACAAATTTTCTGAACCCTAATAAATAAAAATAATTTTTAATTTGCGCGAGTTCGACAGCTCGTGTCAAATTTGGCGCCGTTGCCGGGGAAATTGCATCGGTCTAAATCGTTTTCTGAACGTGATCATCTTCTTCTTCTCTAATTTTCGTTTCTGTAAAAAAAAAAAAAAAAAAAAACCCGTAATTTTCTGTTTGCGCACTTGTCTTGTTTTTGCGTTTTGCACTCGATTGCGTTTCTTATTTCGATTTCTGCACCTTTGATTATGCATCAAAATTTGATTCTAGAGGGGCATTTTTTCTCAGTTTTTGAATTTTTTGCATTACGGTTTAGGTTTTGGGCAGTTTTGGGCAAATTTGGGGAAATCGGTAAAACTTCAGTTTGAGATATTGGCTCCGAGAGTTCTTTTCCCAAAGGAATTCAACCTTTTGAGCATAAGTCGCACCCTAAAAGGGTGTGAGGTGATCCTTAATTTTTCCAAATTCTGTCGTTTACTAACCCGTTTGGGTGTTTCTTTGTCGTTTGAGGACGTGTCGGGTATTTCTGGATTTGTTCGACTTACTTTGATCGATCTGAAAATTGGTGACCTGAAGAAGTCGATCATCCCTGTCAAAACTCGTGGGGCTTTGCCCCACGAATTAGGGCGTAGTTTTTCCGAATTTGTTCGTTTAGTATTTTATTTTATTTTTCGAAAATTGTTTATTTGACTTTTGAGTCCGTAAGGTCATTTAGAGTTTAGGAGAGTTGGTCTCATATCATTCTGAGTTCATTTAGTATTTTTCGTAGATTTAATTTTGCTTCTGTTTGCTTTGAATCCAATTTTTCACCCTACAGATGCTTGTCCTTCGTTTCCAGACAACGGTTTCCAAGTTGATCAGTCTGTAGCTGCAGTTTTTCCTGGAAACCCACAGTACCAGCAGCAGCAACAGCAAAACAATCCCTTCTCCAATACATATAATCCTGGCTGGAAAAATCATCCCAATCTCAAATGGAGCCAGGATCAGCAAAGTGCACCATTCCAGCAGAATCAGCAAAGTGCACCATTCCAGCAGAGGCAGCAGTTTGTACCTTCACAACAGAGGCAAAATTTTCAACAATTTGCACCTCCACAGCCAATGCAGCAGCAGCAAATGCAACAACCACCAGTGCAGTAGCAAGCTAGTAGCAATGGCCCTTCTTTGGAGGATTTAGTGAAGCAGATGGCAACTAACAATCTGCAGTTCCAGCAGATTACTGAGTCTTCCCTCCAGAATCTGCAAACACAGATTGGCCAACTTGCAACGTCAATGAGTCAAAATCAACAAGCAAGTGGCAGCTCCCTTCCATCCCAAACAGTTCCAAATCCAAAAGGAAGCGGAAATGTGAGTGCTATTACTCTGCGGTCTGGCAAGCATATGGAGGAGCCAAACCACACTGCTGCTGAGTCATCTAAGGGAAGTGACACTTAGCTCCAAGAAGCAGAGCACTGATACATCTGATCATCCTGTTTTCTGCATTGATGTGATAGATGAAGTTGTTGAGGATTTTTCTCCTGAATTCCTTGCTGATTTTTCATCTATAGAGATAGATCAAACAGACTGCTGGGTTTATCTCAATCCACGTATATTGACAAGATGCTTAAAAGGTTTAGCATGGAAGGGTCGAAAAGGGGTTTTCTACCTGTCAGTCATGGGATACATCTTTCAAAGGCTATGTGTCCTAAGTCACAGCCTAAGAAGGATCACATGAGTGGAATTCCATACGCTTCGGCTATTGGGTCCATCATGTATGCCATGATATGTACGAGACCAGATGTCTCATATGCTTTAAGCATTACGAGCAGATACCAGTCTGACCCTGGAGAGGGTCACTGGACGGCAGTCAAGACTATCCTTAAATACTTGAGAAAAACTAAGGATGTGTTTTTGGTCTACAGTGGGGTTAATGAGCTTACAGTGAAAGGGTTCACTGATGCCAGCTTTCAGAGTGACAAAGATGACTGCAAGTCACAGTAAGGGTTCATATTCACCTTAAATGGGTGTCCTAGAGACAATCTTATGATTAAATAAGGACAGAGATGTAGACATTTTTAATATTGTCGCAAATAAATAAAAGCACTCTTTATCTTGTTTCATAATTATGTCTCGATATTAATATTAATATATTATGAATAACTTGATAAACCCCGTGGAATAAAATAGGTATCTCTTGAGTATCTGTGATGAGATCAAAATCATGAGGATTCAAGAATACTGGATGTTCATTCCTAATTTTATGTTCCTAGTCTAGAGATACTGAGAATGGGGTCAGTTATCTCGGGTAAGACTAGCACGACTTATCTATTTGTATATGGATACAAGGTATAGACCTCATGTGCTACAGATATGGAGATGTCTTAGCTAAAGTCGTGGGTGGACCTATAAGGGTATAGCTCGCACTGAACGGACCCACAAAGAGACTCTATGATGAACTCTCACAGAGAGTATCATTAGAGTAGTCTCTTTATATTTGGGTATGTCTTTCCTAAGACCAGAAGTTATTACCTAGACTGTGTTCTAGAAGGCATGCTTTGATTGTGCACCTCGTCTGCCTGAAACATGGAGACTCATAGGTATACTGTTGGGCTTGTCCTGAAAGAACACAGGGCTAGGGTGATAAGCTGAAGGAATTCGTCAAATCTCTGTGAGAGATTAGGTTATCTGTAAACCGGAGAAATCGTGATGAAATTTACAGGGACTCGGGAATCTATGCATAGTAAAAGAGATCATGAGATGATCTGCCTTTAGAGTCTGTAAATTGAAGATTCCCTAATTTCGAATAAAGCTTACCCTAAACCGCAGGGGTTGATACGCTTCCTTACCCTAGGTTTTATGGGAAGGTAACCGAGACGAAAGGAAATATGTACGGCAACCAAATATGTTTAATAGGATGATCAAATCATTAATCTAACTAGTTCTGTGGCAACAAAGCATTGCTAGTGCTCTGTGTTGTCATTAGATGGGTTGTGGGCTTATTGGGCCCAAGCCCATTTATGTCAGTGGCTAAGTTAGACCTAATGGGTCACACACAAACACCTAATTGTCTAGATTCTCTAGCATTAAAGGTGTTGGGCCTAATAATAGTTATTAGCCCAAAAAGTTGTTTGGAACTCCACCTAAAGGGGTGGAGGGCGCATGGTTCATTGTAATTGGCTTGGATAGTCCAAGACATTACTAATTAATTTAATTAGTTAAATTAATTATCAAACATTTAAATTTTGAATTTTGGAATTTGAATTTTGAATTTGAATTTCGAAATTCGAATTTTGAATTTGAAATTTGAATTTTGAAATTTGGATTTTGAATTCGGATTTTGAATTCGAATTTTGAAATTTGAATTTTGAAATTTGAAAATTTGAATTTTGAATTTGAATGTTTGAACATTTGAATTTGAATATTTGAATGTTTGAATTCAAATATTTGAATTTGAATTTGAATTGCCTATGAAAGGTTGTTTCATAACAAAAGGATATGATGAGATCTTGTTGGAACAAATCACTAGTATCATGAGAGAATCTTTTGGACAAGATCCAAGGCCATATATGGCGCTGATTTGGGTTGTTGGTGAGCAAGATTTGCTCATCAAAATCAGCTCCAGAAGATTCAGTCAGTTGGGAGAAAATCTGAATGAGTTGATTCAAATTTGAATGCAACTACTCAGATGTATCTGGTCACCTTTTTGGGCTATATGGGGCGCACCATATAACTGATCTTAAGAAGATTTCTGATCAGAATTTTGAATAGGTTTTGAACCAATTCTCAAAAGAATATTCTAGGAGCCTGTTAGCAATTGTTGAAATAAAACAGCTCCACTTCTCTCTCTCCTATCTGGCGCCTAATGATCAGATTTTTCAGAGAAAAATCTGATTGGTATTTTATTTTAAATACTCTCCTCTTATGTGCCTAAGTTATCAGTTGTTCATCCAAGGGTTTTTCTGAAAAGCCTAGCCTATTCTCTCCTTTCTCCTGCGCCACTTGTGAAGCTTTCACATTGAGAGCTTCACTCTTTCAAACACTTTCACCTAGCCTCCATCTTCACACATAGAGCGCCTAGCAAGCCTCTTTGTGGTGATCATCCGGTGGCTTCACAAGAAGGAGTTCTTGCACCTAGACGAGTGGGTGGTGTGGATCAACATTAGAGGGTCTGAATCCTTCAGACCTGCCTTGATCATCTGGTGATTTCACGAACAAGGTAACATCATGCTTTCCTAAAGCATGATCTTGATGTGCATGTATATTCCGCAAAGAAAAATTTTGTTTTTCCCTCTTGCATGCATCGGCCTTCAAGGCCATTTCGAACTTTCAATCCATACCTTTACCTCAGCCCCATTACAACCCTGCATAAAGCCCTCTTGATTTGTGCATGCATGTGTTATTAGCAGTGGAGAAGTAGAATTTGAGCAAGCCTATGGTAGGATGATTTTCTGGAGTTGATTTGAGTGATATACTAAATTAACTGATACACTTGAGAGAAAATTGAGGGCATCCTGTGAGGAACCATTTTTGTGTAATTAGCAGTTGCAGTTGAAATTGGCAAGTCTTGTGATTTGAGATTAAGGAATTTTTGTCCTGGTTGTTTTATCTGTTCAAGACTTGTGATTTTTGTTATCTTTTGTATACTTGCTAATTATTAGGAAGGATAGGTTGATCTTCACACTTTTCTTATTTCTTTGCTTTCTTTTTCTATTCTATTTTTTGCCCAGGAGTGCAAAAAGATAAGTGTAGGGGAATTTGATAACTCATATTTTATTACACTTATTTGTTACTCTTTTTTTTTTGGAGGTTACTTATTTTTTACTCTTGATTAGTATTTTTAGGATTTATTTGAATAAAATAATGATGTTTTGAGTTAATTTACATTTTTAGTTTTTGATTGGGTTTAATTTATTTTCGTCAGAATTTTTCAGCTTTACGTTACTTCTGTATTTTGGCCATATCTTGGTCCACAGTTGTCGGATTGACTCTGTTCTTGTTGGGGTTTTTAGATAACAAAAAAGGCTACAATTCTTATGAAGAGCTCGAAGCCCAATTCGGATTGTAAGCGAGTCGATTTCTTGCGCCAAGTCAGACACGTTTTGCTGAAGTTTTATTTTATTTTATTTATTTTATTTCGTATTTTAGACATATGGGCCGGTCAGAACTGAACCCTAACCCGCTTTGGGTAGGGGTATATGACAGCAGAGTAGGAAACATTGTTTTCATTCTGTAATTTTTGAAATTGAGGATCAAAGTATTTTCTCTGAAGCATTCTTCGTGTTCTTCGCGTTCTTCATCTTTTTATTTTAATTATGTTTACCTTAGCCATTCGAGGCTAAGAACCTTTTAATCAACCTAAGGGTAATGAATTCCATGGATTGGTCTTGAGGATCTGCGTTTATTTCAAATCAGTTTTGTTTCCCTTCCCAACTCAGATTGATATCGTGCGATCGTGGATATTCAATCTGAGGTTCGCGATTGCGATTATGGAAAGGGATTAATCATCAGATTTGATGATTAGGTTGATTGACCCTATGACCTTAAATCGAGCGGGCTGATACTCTGTGATTGTATGAGTAGAAGCATCATCTTTGATCAAATGCTAAGCGATCGCTTAGAGAGGGTTGTCAATTGGAAATAAGGATTCTGATTCGATTGACAAATCAATCACGATTCTGATATCTTCTTATCAGAGGAAAGACGTCCATGGATCCCAAACCTTAGGTTGGTTATTTTTAATTACGAACTTTAAGTCCAATTTCATATTCTGTCTTTTAAATTATCCAACCAAAATTCAAAAACCCCCCTTTTAATTTCTGTTTTGATAAACGATTTTTACCCAAGCAATTTCCTTGAGAGAGACGACTTAGGGTTTCCACTCTACTACAAATTTTCTGAACCCTAATAAATAAAAATTATTTTTAATTTGCGCGAGTTCGACAGCTCGTGTCATAGTTACACTAAATTTTGTCCTTATTACTGTTTTACTCTGTGTATATTTCATTTTTATTTTTGTCACATATTTTGTTGTTCATATTATCTGTGTTTTATGGTTTATGAGTGAAGAGTCTGAAACAGATTCTCATCACTCCACCGAAATACCTGAGTTCTTCTTTGATCCTGAACCAGAACGTACTTTACACAGGAGAAGAAGAGATCTTAGGGAAAATATTTTCGAAAACATGGCTGATCACAATAATAATAACGAAGATATCCCTCATGAACAAAACTTTAGAGCACTGGCTGCTCCTTCAAGGAACAGACCAGAAAGAGGAGTAATCCTCCCCCCTTTAGCTCCCAATTTTGAGCTAAAACTCATCATGTTCCACATGATAAGGGAAGCTGGAGTCTTCAATGGACTCCCTACAGAAGATCCTTACACATACCTCATAAACTTTCAAAATATCTTTGATAATTTTAGAACTGAGGGTGTGACAGAAGAGAGTATGAGAATGAGGTTGTTCCCTCATTCCTTGGGCTCAAAAGCTAAAATCTGGATGAAAACTCTCACCGCTGGATCCATACACTCATGGGAGGAGCTCTCCAATAAGTTCGTAGAGAGATTTCTCCCTATGTCTCGCCAAGCTGATGTTAGAGCAGAACTTTCTAACTTTAGAATGTTTTATGGAGAAAATCTCTATGAAGATTGGGAGAGATATAAAGATATCATTAGGAAATGTCCAAATCATTGGATGGAGAGTTGGGGAATCTTGAAATCTTTTTATAAAGGGATTGATCATACTTCTCAATCAGATTTAGACTTTGCTGCAGGAGGATATTTCTTTACAGGGACTCTTGAATCCAGGTACGAAATAATAGAAGGCACTGCAGAAAAATGTCTCCAATGGCCACTGGAGAGAATGAGCCCAGTAAGGAAGCTAGGAATGCTAGAATTAGACAAACAAACTGCCATGGAAGCCCAGCTGGCTACATTGATGAACGAGGTAAAGAATCTGAAAACTGAACAAGAACAACCAAGAATGGAAGTCTTACAACTCACAGCCATTGAGAGTAAACCATGCTCAGCTTGTGGTGATAATCACGATTCAACAGACTGTCCATCTACAGCCTTGGTGTGTTATTCAGAAAACTTTGGGAACAGAAACTTCTCCCAGGCCAGAGACACTCATCATGCAGGACGTAACAACAACCAAAATCCTGAAGGCTCCATAGAAAGATCAGAACCATAACTCACAATGGAGACCACCCATAAACCAGAGACCATACAACAACCCGCAGCAACAATACCAACAAGGCTGTAGTATAGGAAATGGAGCATATGACCAACAAAAAAGATCTAATTATGCTCTGTTTTACAGAGATGACCAACACATCAACACCTTGGAGAATTATGTCAAGGAATATGTTACCAGGAACGATGCTAAGGTCAGAAACATTGAAAGCCATATAGGACAGATAGATGTTAGCCTTAACACCAGAACACCAGGAAAACTGTTAGGGGACACTGCAGTTCCCTCAACATCTTCTCCACAAGAATGATAGGTAAGTACCATGTATAGCTAAAGACACTAAACTGAGCACTGACTAGGAGGAACCCAGTGGATACCTTTGCCCTCTAACAAGGAGCAAAGTTTTGGGGTTGTTACACTTAACCACAGAGCTCCCAAAAGAGAGGGAACATCTGATGTTCACCTCTAATCCAAATAATTGACCTACGTTCCGTGGCAGGAACGTAGTTTTGGGGTGGTTCAATAACCACATATTCCCATTTAATAAAATATATATCCATATATATATATATATATATATATATATATATATATATATATATATATATCTATATATATTTTTAATTATTTTTTTAAATATTTCTGTAATATTGTTTATCAATATATTTTGTCATTTAGATAGTTATTAGCTTAGGATATTATTTTAGGGGTATAAGACAAAGGGAACGTTCCCTGGCTTAGGAGATAAAGACTGAAAGGGACACCTGTCCCTGCTGAGTCATCCAAATCTGCGCAGCCGTTATCAAATTTGCACTCATTGCATATTTTGAAAGTATTCCCTGCAAAAGCAACCGTCCCTTCAGCCATTAATGCAACTGCTCTGTAACACCCCGAATACTCACCCGAGGTGTTAACATTGCTTAACAACATACTTAGCGCGAAAGGCTTACCCTAAGCGTGGTCTACTTTTGAATTCTAGGGGGATTAATTTCGTTCTTTAATTCTACTAAGTTAACAATCGTACTTATCCATCTTCTCATGTATTCTCAGCGTCTACAGATTCATCACAAGGCCTAGGGTGCATTATGTCACGATTTGTATCCATATGAATTTCTAAGTCTTCTAATAATTTAGCTTTTATCCATCCTTACTTTCCATTCTGTATAGTTTCATCATTAGGTCCTCCTATTATTCTCCAATTTTCAGCCATGTACGCAATTACCTTTAAGTTCTTTATGTAAATTCCAACAAGCTAAATATCTCCTCCGGGTCCATCTAATAAGTCATAAACTCAAGGATGAAGTCCTAGCCTTATCCATATCTCTTAATCCATTATGTGATATTAAAATTTAGTCAATTAACCTCAAATAACAATACATGGCCGAATCATATAGGTCTTACAACTTAATTGCATAGTCCATAATCATAAACATAAAGCCTCTTAAATCACACACATCCAAATACAATACCTTAAATGCATATCAAATGTCTAAAGTAGCATAAGTAGCATAATCTATTACAGTCATCCAACTATAAATAGAAGGCATCACTCAATCCATAAGGAATCATTCATGTAGTCATAGTCTCCAAAGACTTCAACCAACACAAGATACATAGCTTGCTCATACAACCATTCATTACAAAGTTTAGTAATTTTATCCAAAAGTAACTGCATGGTATCATATTCATGACGTAGTAGTCTTTTTCCTTTCCTTACCCACTTGGTCAGTTTTACCTGAAAGGGGATCCCTAATGAGGGGTGAGATTGGGGGTCTCAGTAAGGACTCATAGTTGGAGCGACCTCCAAACCATGATACTTACTCCTGCAATAGTCATATAATAACATATACAATAATAGATGGAAAAATTTTGAAACATAGTTTGGAAGATAAATCATGCTTTCAAGACCATCATACCAATTACTCTCCATGGTCTTACAGACGAATACCCAGGGTCCTCGTCAGGTTGCCTCTGCGGTATCAGTGCACAGGCCATCTTTCATCATAACACATCTTGCATGAACAAAACATTAATTCTAAACAGCCAAACATATCATTGCATAGCACCATATAACAGATTGCAGTCAAACCAACACTTTACATAAAATGGTGGCAACTATAGGGAAACTACTTCTACAACCATAAATCACTTACACTATTATCTCGTCTTTTCACTTCACAAGAGGTCAAGTTCGGCCACGTAGGTATTCCCAATGCTCTGGTCTTCCTTCGCACCCTAGGTTCGGCCTAATCAAATAATAAGACTTAATAGGTGGTTCTAAAACTCACTTGGTCCATACATCACATTTCAGTTCGGCCCTTTAGAATATTATTACTTAAAAGATGATTCTAACAATGTGGATTCATGCATAGCACTTTAACAATCCTACTAATTCACATATAATTCGGTTAACATGTAAGTCCAACCCTAACAAGGTTTTCCTTCCTTTTTAAGCTCTCAAAAATTCGAATAACGGGATGAAGATTTTGTATTCCTTTAAGCCCTCATAAAACTCGAAAAATAAGAGGGATGGAGGTCCATATCTTGAACATAGAGTCTAAGAGACCTTACCTCAAAGGATGATGTTCAATGGAGTGATCCTTCCACCAAATATTTCACTCTTGATCTTCTAAGTGTTCACCTTCCACGTGTTCCTCTATAAGCATGGAAGGGTTCTCATCATCTTCTTGATTTGCTCTACACTGAAAAGAAAAGACTTGGTCTTGCTATCTTGTTATGACTAAAGGAAATGGAATAGGACTTTTACCCTTGTTGATGGTGGCTAAGAGGAAACGATGAAGAAGGCTTAAAGTTATTTTTGATGCTCCTATTCCCTAGATGTGCCAATGGCCGAAGCCTTAGGTGGAAGAGAGGGGTTGTTTCTTTTTGTTCTTGGTTGATGATGAGCCGAAGTCTAAGGGGAGAGGAGAGGTGTTGGTTCACTTTGTTTCCTTGTTTATGAGATGATGGCCGAAGTATAGATGGAGATAATAGTGTTTGATTCTTTTTGGTTCTTGTTCTTGAGAAGGCCGAAGCCTTGATGAGGGAAGGAGGGTGTCCTTTTTCTTTGGTTCCTTGTTGGGGAATGGCCGAAGCTAAAGAGAGTGAGGGAGTGTACCTTTTTGCCTTGGTTCCTTGGGTGTGTACGGATAGGATGGGAGAAACGCCTATGGTCATCCATTTTTATTCAAGTCCCCCTAATCATCATGCCTAGGAGAGGATAGGCTAGATCCTAGGTTGAGTGTGGGATAGGCAAGTCTTCTCACATTGTTCAAGGTTATCATGCGCATGGGGAGGGGTGAAAAGAGTGTAGAGTGTGGGGGATACTCAAGGTGTCATACAAGCCATCAATTCCCTAGGTCTTTTGGGAAGTGGTGTGCATGGGGGGAGAGATTCTTGCATGTCACGCCTAGGGTAGAGAGAAACAAGGTTCAAGCTTTAATCACTCATATTGGTTAGTGTGTAAGGCTTTTGCCTTTGATCCTTACTTAACCGAAACCCTAGGAGAAAAAGGTGTCATAGCGTTCTTCCCAATGTGTGGAGGTTGGATGAGGTAACCTTAAGTGTGCAATACTCAATGTAAAGTGTGTAAGACAAGCCATGCTCTTTTCATGATGATAATTTCGCCTAGGGGGAAGGGGAAAAGTGAATCTACTTTTTAATCATGAATGAAGGAAGTCTTGGGTTTATGAACCTTTGATGCGTCGCCTAGGGAGTGGGAAAGGAAATTTATGTCTCCTTTCTTCTATCATGGCCGACGGCTTGCACTTGGGAATGGCCAAGTTTCATTCAATTTTCTTCCCTTATTGGTTGCATGTAGTGGCAACTACTCATCAAATGCCACATCATTCATCATATGTTCATGGACTTGGGCTTTGTTGCACCACTAAAGGGGGTCCACGATGTTGGCTTCTAAATTGGTTGGGATTTCGTTGCATTTTGGTCCAAGACCACACTAGGTAATGAGTTCGGCCCACTTAGCCTTTTGGGGTTAGATTTCCATTGAAATTAGTGAATGGACCAAGTCTTATTCCTTTGCATGGTGGGTTCGGCCCAAGGAGTCTCTTCGGGTTGGGATCACACTAAGTTGGGCTACTCATGTTTAAGTTCGTTGTGGGCTTAGTCTAAGATCATACAACTTCAAGAGTCATGAGTTTGGGCCGTTAAAGGCCATTAGTTAGTGTGGGTTCAACCCATTAAGTTTTTGGGCTTTTAGATCATTTAACCATACTTAACTTGGACTATTCACATATAACTACCATTAATTAATTTGGTTCACACGAGACTCATTAATGAATGTGATTACATAATTTAGGGTTATTACATCCACCCTGCCTTAATAAAATTTTCGTCCTAAAAAATTACAATTAATCCAGGTCGGGATATTGCCGTCGGATCTCATCTTCACGCTCCCAGGTTGCTTCTTCAGGGGTCATTCCTTGCCATTGCACCTTCACCATCGGAATCACCTTGCTGCGGAGTTGTTTCTCTTCTCTATCTAAAATCTTGCAGGGTGCCACCGGAATCTTCAAATTGGGTCTCACTTCAACAATGTATGGTAATACGACATGGGAGGGATCCGCCAAATACTTCTTCAACTGGCTTACGTGGAATACATCGTGAAGGTTTGCCAGATTGGGTGGTAATGCTAATTGATAGGCTACCGGTCCTACCCTTTTCAAAATGTGATAGGGACCGATGTATCGTGGACTTAACTTCCATACACCAAGAGCCCTACTGACACCAGTAACAGGGGAGAGTTTGATGAATACATGATCCCCTACTTCAAACTCCAGGGGTCGGTGTTTCAGGTTATAGTAACTCTTCTGTCGGTCTTGGGCTTTCCGTAGCCTGTCGCGAATCATCTTGATATGTTCCGTCATTTCTCTGATCAGGTCTGGTCCGAACAACACTCTGTCGCCAACTTCTTTCCAGCAGGTAGGTGTACGACACCTTCTTCCATAAAGTGCTTCGTACGGAGCCATACCGATACTGGCATGATGACTGTTATTGTAAGAGAATTCTGCCAATGGAAGGTACTGATCCCAACAACCTTCCTTCTCTAAAGCGCAGGCCCGTAACATGTCCTCGAGTGTTTGTATTGTCCTTTCAGTCTGTCCGTCGGTCTGGGGTGATAAGCCGTGCTCAATCGCAGCTGGGTCCCGAACGCCTGTTGCAATGAAGACCAGAATCGGGATGTAAACTTATGATCTCGATCACTGATTATGCTCTCAGGGATGCCGTGCAACCTTACAATTTCCTTCACATAGATCTGAGCCAACTTCTCTGTCGTGTAAGTCCCTTTCAACGGTATAAAGTGTGCTGATTTGGTCAGTCTGTCGACCACCACCCAGATGGCATCGTAGCCTGCTTGAGTTCTGGGTAAACATGTTACGAAGTCCATAGATATACTCTGCCATTTCCACTCCGTGATGTTCAAGGGTTGTAGGGTGCCTGCCGGTCGCTGATGTTCAATCTTTACTTTCTGGCACACCATGCATTTGCTCACGTACCTTCCCACGTCTCTTTTCATTCTTTTCCACCAGAAGTTCTTCTTCAAGTCTGTGTACATCTTGGTGGCTCCTGGGTGTATTGAGTATTGACTCTTATGTGCCAGCTCCATGACTTCCTCGCTCAGGATTTTTGTAGGGAAAACTATCCTCCCTTGGAAAGTAACTATGCCTTGCTGGTTCAGGCTAACACCAGATTGGTTCCTCAGTCTCTTCTCTGCACCGCCCAATATTCGGCCTCGCATTCGCTATTTACCACTGTTAAGTTCAAGTTCCAGAATTCCTCTATCAGTCGATGCTCGGCTATC